>NW_028176587.1:177500-297500 GCF_949987555.1 Borostomias antarcticus | reverse complement strand
GTAAATTGTAAATTGAAGGCGCACGTGCGCACGTGACATGAACGATTGTAACATTGGCGTGGGAAAAGTTTACAAACAATATTCCCACGGCCACGCGCCCCTCCAGAATGTTAGAGTAAACATGCCCGAACATGTTTCTCTATTCACTTATTCACTTATTTTCCTGAGTGTATTTTATGCCTCTATTTATACTACAGTGCAATACATTTAACTTCGAAGCGATAGCTACCTTTATCCTTAGTCGTTCTGCAGTGCTCGTCTTTCGTCAAAGTGCTGCTTTCGCGCGCGGGAAGACACGTGACCCACAGCCGTCTGACTGCTGGTTATAAATGACGGTTATAACCAGCAGTCAGACTGCAGATGGCCACGGGAGGCCACCGTAGGACTGTAGAAAAGAAAGGACATCAAGTGTTTTGAGCTTTTCATACCAGAAAAATACCATTATATTTCTATAGGCAGCATAGGTTATTATCTTGTTCTGTTGTTGCCCCAAAGTGAAGGAGCTATAACCAAATGACTTTATTCTTTTTACTTGTATGGTGGATGTAACAAATAAAGTATCTTGAAACTTGCTTTATTATTGCACTATGAAGAAAAAGCACAGTAGTTATTCATAAGTTTAATGTGAACTATATACAGTAATACTATTACCATCAGGCAAATATCAAGGCATTGAAAACCTGAAAAGTAAGAATTAAATATAATAAAGATTGAAATCTTAAAGCTGCAGTACTCTTCTGTGTTCAGTGTAGATTATATCAATAAACACAAGACACACTGACATGAACTTTGTTTCTTTATGTAAAAAAGGTCATAAGCAGTTGAAAAAATAATAAATTACAGATTATATATACACTATCAACACAGGACCAGTATGTACACATACAAATTCAATAGCAAATATACAAATATTAGACTATTTTATGGTTTTCCATACTTCCTCAAATGCTTTCCATCTTCTCTTCCCACAGTTCCCCCTGCTCCTTCTTCTCCCAGTCTCCTAACCCTTCCTAAAACAGTTGGCCATTTAATGTTTTCCATTATTCCTTTATATGCCCATGATCTGTTAATTCCCCTTACTCTGATACTTTCTGTATCCTAAATTGACTATACAACCCTTAGGAGGGGAGTCCAGTCATTTGATCCCATAGTCAAACTTGTAGTTACCACGTGCAAGTTAGAGTCCGGAGTATATAAGGAGCTACACACAGCCCAGGATGACCAGAAGACCGTTGGAGCCATGTAGGAGCTACACACATCCCATAATGACCAGAAGACCGTTGGAGCCATGGAGGATTCATGCACCAGAGGCAAGCTTCACTTGGAAGTTTTCGCAAATCCCCTTATTCCGTTTCGTTAAATCTAGCAGTTGTCGGTAATTGTAATATTTTACTTTCAGCTCTTTTCATTAAATTAGAATTAGATTAAGGTCTTAATATTAGTTTATTTACAACTGAAAGGACTACAAAAGGACACCAGCAAGCTTCACTTGGAAGCTTTCGTTAATCCCCTTATTCCGTTTCGTTAAATCTAGCAGTTGTCGGTAATTGTAATATTTTACTTTCAGCTCTTTTTATTAAATTAGAATTAGATTTAGGTCTTAATATTAGTTTATTAACAACTGAAAGGACTACAAAAGGACACCAGCAAGCTTCACTTGGAAGCTTTCGCTAATCCCCTTATTCCGTTTCATTAAATCTAGCAGTTGTCGGTAATTGTAATATTTTACTTTCAGCTCTTTATTAAATTAGAATTAGATCTCGGTCTTAATATTACTTTATTTACAACTGAAAGGACTACAAAAGGACACCAGTTCGACTTCCCGGACCATCCAATGGACATGGAGATGCCACTGAAGATCCAACCTCTCGTCACACGCAGTGAACCGGAGGCCGGTCATGAGGACCAGTAGACCAGACCTCTCATCACACATGGGGACCCAGGGGCAACTTATGAAGACCAACAGACCAGACCCAGAGACGAGTCCAGACGACCAGCGGACCAGACCCAACCTGTCATCACACATGGAGACCCAGGAGCGACCCTCGAAGACCAGCGGAGCAAGTGAGTTTATTCAATATTAGGTATTCAATATTCTTATTGTTATAGAATTTACTGGTTAATACCCTTTAAAACGTTAGTTTAATCATATGGGTTAATTCCCTTTTCAGGTTTCACTTCAAAATAGATTAAAACATAGCTCTCAATACACTTTTTAAGCCTAAAAACTGTCTGATTGACCCTGAGGAACACACACTGGGACTTGATCACTCCTGGTGGGCCTGCCCAGACCGAGGGTGTATAGTTTTTGGCCGAAACACCCGTTGACGTCTGGGTAACTACTGATGATTGTGTTCCAATATTTAGCTGTTTTAATAATCTTTAGACCTTATTGCCCACAAAATCTATAGCAGGCCTTGAATATCTTAGTTAGCATAGTCATAATGTAAGGCTTAGTAGCCAAGTCTTTTATATTAATGTCTCACCTTAACCTAAACCTTTATTACTTATACCTAAACCTAACCCAAACCCTTATCCTGAACCTAATTTTACAGACTAATATACCTAAACTTAACCCAACCCTTACTCTAAACCTAAAACTCGGACTACTACACCTAAACCTAAACTTAAAACCTTATTCTAACCCGACTGCAGTGGCTGGTTGGTTTCCCTCCTCCTCTCTCTGCCTCCACGGCCGGTGACGAAACCTTCACCCTTCTAGTTAACTCTTAAATGAGTACAACTAGTCCTCTGATGTGAAATGAGTAAACCACCTGGGCCACCATCCTTCTCCTTTCTCGTTCTCCCCAACACCCTTTCTCCCTCCTCTCTTGGCATCCACGGCCGGTGACGAAACCTTCACCCTTCTAGTTAACTCTTAAATGAGTACAACTAGTCCACTGATTGGAAGTGAGTAAACATCTGGACCACCATCCTTCTCCTTTCTCGTTCTCCCTTCTCTCTTTTCTCCCCCAGCTACCATGAGTAGCTGATCTCATCCACCTCCTTCACTGTGCATACATAGGAACCAAAATTCTCTCATTCCTGCCACCTATACCTCTACCTCTTTCCCAGTCAATCCCAGGAGGGTCTTGTGTCTGGTTGGTTTCAATGGGAACTGCAACTCGGTGTCCACACCGAAACTAAGGGGCGCGTGCGTCCTACGGGGTGTGTTCCTCGTTAATCTTCCAAAACTTTACGATATTTTGTCCCCTGCCTTCATGATGCAGTGATTCTGCGATAATTGATACATTGTGTTGTTAGTTTCTCTGATTGACATGTTAACCCCATGTGTTTGTGACATGTTAACCCCATGTGTTTGTGACATGTTAACCCCATGTGTTTGTGACATGTTAACCCCATGTGGCTTGTATGTGTGTATGTGTGCGTGCGTGTGTGTGTGTATGTGTGCGTGTGTGTGTCCGTATGTGTGTGTGTGTGTGTGCCAGACATGTCTAAGATAGAGTGGCTGAGGAGGCAGTCAGAGGTGAACCAGAGGTCAGAGGTGAACCAGAGGTCAGAGTGGAGAGGGTTTTTCAGAGGGAGGAACCTGAGAGACCGACCCAGAGTCGACTACACCGAGCCGGAGGAGCCCAAGGATGACCACTACTTCTGTAAGAGAGAGCTGTTCTCTCTCTCCTCTTATCTCTCTCCTCTCTCTTTCTTACTCTCCTGCCTGTCTCTCCCCCCTCTGATCTCTCTCCCCTCTCTGTTCATCCCTTTCTCCTGTCTTTTTCTCTCCTCTCTCTGTGTATCTCTCTCCTCGGTCTCCCATCCCTCCTTGTAGGTTCACTGTTCAGTGTTGCCAGTTTGGAATCTTGAGCAAACATTCTAGAACTGCTGTTTTCTAGATTCATTTTAATGACTCAAGACGACACAGACGCTCTGAAACTGTCGTCTCATCTCGGTTGTTGCGTGTCAACCCCGCTTTAGTCACACACACTCTCTAATAATCTTGTCTGTCTCTTTAAACTCCTCATCTCTCTCTTTCTCTCTCTAATGCACTACATCTCTCCCCCTCTCCTGTCCTCTCCAGACTGTGAGGAGTGTGAGTCTTTCTTCTTGGAGGAGTGCGAGCACGGCCCCCCTCTCTTCATACCAGACACCCCGGTGGTCCTGGAGGTGTCTGACCGGGCCAGACTGACCCTTCCGGTGAGTTATAATAGA
Organism: Borostomias antarcticus; assembly: GCF_949987555.1. Lineage (NCBI taxonomy): Eukaryota > Metazoa > Chordata > Actinopteri > Stomiiformes > Stomiidae > Borostomias > Borostomias antarcticus. The sequence continues at coordinate 293,333 of NW_028176587.1, read as the reverse complement.
CCTGTTTCTACAGGTGAGTTATAATAGACCTGTTATAACAACACAGGAGAGTTATAATAGACCTGTTATAACAACACAGGTGAGTTATAATAGACCTGTTATAACAACACAGGAGAGTTATAATAGACCTGTTATAACAACACAGGTGAGTTATAATAGACCTGTTTCTACAGGTGAGTTATAATAGACCTGTTTCTACAGGTGAGTTATAATAGACCTGTTATAACAACACAGGTGAGTTATAATAGACCTGTTATAACAACACAGGAGAGTTATAATAGACCTGTTATAACAACACAGGTGAGTTATAATAGACCTGTTATAACAACACAGGTGAGTTATAATAGACCTGTTATAACAACACAGGTGAGTTATAATAGACGTGTTACAGGTGAGTTATAATAGACCTGTTACAGGTGAGTTATAATAGACCTGTTACAGGTGAGTTACACATGTTGAATCTCATCCAGCTGATTAGGTGTTAAGGTGTTTAACCATACAAGCTTCCTCTCTCCCCCATTCAGCTGTGAAAGACAGATACAGTTTTAACCATATAAGCTGTTACTGACCACCCCCACCCCCACCCCCCAGCAGTGAGACCACCCCCACCCCCACCCCCCAGCAGTGAGACCACCCCCACCCCCACCCCCCAGCAGTGAGACCGAGACCACCCCCACCCCCACCCCCCAGCAGTGAGGCAGACCACCCCCACCCCCACCCCCCAGCAGTGAGGCAGACCACCCCCACCCCCACCCCCCAGCCGTGAGGCAGACCACCCCCAGCCCCCAGCAGTGAGGCAGACCACCCCCACCCCCACCCCCCAGCAGTGAGGCAGCAGGGCCCAGTGGAAGCAGAAGGCCCCCCAGCAGTGAGGCAGCAGGGCCCAGTGGAAGCAGAAGGCCCCCCAGCAGTGAGGCAGCAGGGCCCAGTGGAAGCAGAAGGCCCCCCAGCAGTGAGGCAGCAGGGCCCAGTGGGAGCAGAAGGCCCCCCAGCAGTGAGGCAGCAGGGCCCAGTGGAAGCAGAAGGCCCCCCAGCAGTGAGGCAGCAGGGCCCAGTGGGAGCAGAAGGCCCCCCAGCAGTGAGGCAGCAGGGCCCAGTGGGAGCAGAAGCTCTGTTTATTGCCTGTCACTTGAAAAACACACACAGACACACACAACATGGGAGTGTAAAACTGAATAATCTCATAAATCAAATCCCATGTTCAGTTCTAAACAGATTCAGGGCCATTTCATGTTCTTGTTAATGTGGTTAACTGGAAAATGGACCTGTACAGTCTTTACTTGTACAATGAATAAATACAGTCTTTTACCTGGATAGCATGATGCAAATGGCAATCAGATCCTGCATGACAGAATACCAACTACAGTAGCTACAGTAGAAGCACCATCTTTCTCATGGTCTAACTGCAGATGTACTCAAAAAAAGATCTAGCAGACGCCAGAGATCGCTGTCTGTCTTCTGCTGAAGCTCTTGCTGACATCCTAGAAAGTCACTAGAAAACCCATACAAATCAGCAACCTACATATGATAACAGATGACAGGCGTGTGTGTGTGTGTGTGTGTGGGGGGGGGGGGGCGCTGAGTGAAGGAGCTGTAAACATGAAGCAAAGCTGATTCACAGACTGTGTGAATTCATCCCCAGGCAGGTCTGAGTCACCTGCAGTTCAGCTCAGACTGGATTACATGAACAGGGATGTTTCATCAGTTGTCTAACAGTATATTTACTATGCAACATTGTGTGTGCATGTGAGTGTGTGTTTGAATGTTGACGATCAGTTCCAACATTTACTATAACGTGTGTGTGTGTGTGTGTGTGTGTGTGTGTGTGTGTGTGTGTGTTTGGATGTTAATGATCAGTTCCAACAATATATTATTTCTATACAACAGTGTGTGACCTGAAGAATGCTGCACCAGGCAGCTCTAGATTGGCATTTTGTCGGCTCCTGGACCAGAAAACCTTACGCCATGGCAGGGTGAGAGTTGAATTTTTTAATTTGAAGTTGTAAGGGAATCTAGTCGTGAGTGTTACCCATTTTTTGTTTTGTATGACATAGTCTAAAGAATAGTTTTTTGAAAATTTCGATTTAGGCAAATGTTTTGTGGGGGCGCTACCCACAAGTTTAGCTGTGCTGCTCAATCCACCAATGCACAATCCTTACAAGTTGTACCTTGTTATAAAGGTGATTAATCAAGCTTTTATGTTAACTATATCTGAATTTATCCAAATGTTGACTTGATGCAGAATGGCAAAATCTGCAGTGATGCTCTCCAGAAGAGTTTCATGGAATGGGCTATTTGCAGCTATGAGATCCAGAAACTGAGTAAGGAGCAGCCATTCTCGTGTCCTGCTTGCACCCCGGATATGCTGGCTGTGGCAGTGGATGGCAACAGGAAACATTATCGTTTCAGCAAGTGTGGGAGGTATAACATACACTCATGTATTTATTTCCTTGATTCACTGTTTTAAAAAGTTATTCAGATTGAACCATGTTCTGAACTTCTGGTAATTGAATGCACTACAATGCTTTCTATGTGTAGCTCGAGTGAGCCTGGCTACTTCGATGGTGTTTTCATCCAAAATGACACAAAGGTGGCATCTTCGGTGGAAAACATCCACACAAAAACCAAGCATGTAAGTGTCTGTGTATTTGTTAATATTAAGAGTCATTCATTCATGACCACTCACGTCAAATACCTTTAACCATTCATTGCATAAATGGGCAGACATTTTACATTGGCGTTTGAGGTACAGTATCTGATGTTCTGCTCCCTGCTAGTTCATCACCCACTGAGTGACCGCAGGGAGCACCCTGCTTCGCAGGCCACCCGCTGAGTGACCGCAGGAAACACTATACAGAAAACCCCCCAGGGGGTACAGAGCAAGCAACATGACAATACATACAGAAACACAATCAGCAGCAGAGAAACAGAACAAGCAAAACAACCAGGGTGGAGGCCGGGGAGGCGGAGGCGAGCGCAGTCGAGATAACAGCAACTAAGCGACCTAGACTGAGCTATAAAAAGCCTTCACCGCATGGGAATGTGAGCAAGGGAGGGCTGTGATTGGCTAGACTAATTAGTAAACAATTGAAGTCAACCGGGTAGCTGGTTGCAGCCACGCACTTGACCCTGTGACATGAATGAACCTACGCAGGCTTCATCTAATAGTCAACAAAGACACTAAGTCTCAATCCATGTACTATCCATGTACTGTATAGGTGGCAGGAAAAGGCCATTGCGGTAAGGCTGAGCTGGTGGCAGCAAAGGAGGCTTCAAGGAAAAGCAGCCACAGCCTTGATGAAGAAGGCCTTGAGGTTGCTGTCTGCCGGCATGGCATACTCCTGAGGTACAAAATGACTTATTTGTACATGACTGATACTACTTTAGAATGGCAATGCATATACTTCTTGATAGGATCTTTCTACTTCCCACAGGTCTCTCAATCACTTCAGAGGGGAGATATATGCCTACCCATTGCTCCTCATGCATGATGTAGCATCTAGGCACCATGTCACTTTTTTCTGCATGGATGTCACATGCAAGTTTGTGCCATACTTGCAAAAAGTGACCTCTGCATGCCCAGAATATGTGCACCTCATGGACCTGAAGCCCTTCCTGTCCATAATGCATGCCAAAGCACATGATGTCAAATGTGAGGTACATTTTTCAGTTTTTGTTTATCTGTGACCAGGTTTATCATAATTCAGTCATGTTGTGCTTGAATGTCATGTTGATTCACATGAATTATATACATTGTGCTGTCAGATCAAGTGGGGAGGTGGGAACCAGGTTGGTGCAGGCTCCACCTTGGGTGAAGAGGTGGAACAAGTGAACAGCTTCTTGTCTCGGCTTGCCATCACTACCAAATTCATGTCCAAATCAGGTTAATGAGCTATTTACCTTGACATTGATATCTGTATTTGTGATTGCCTTTCTTTGTTACTCCAACTTTCACATTTGTGTGTGTGTAATAAACTTGGTACATGTTGCTAAAGCAAAATTTGATAGTAATAACAGAGTGACAATGGGTGTAAATTGTTTTGTGTATTGTTCAATGAAAGGATGTAACTTCTTCCGTCATCTCCTAGCACGCACAGACTTGCTTACATTACAATGTATGGCATGGAACAAAGGTAAAGCAGACAACCTGTGCAGCATGCTCAGCAAAAGATTCCAGAAGGTAAAGTATGTCTCTGCGCATATGCATACACTATGGCAAAATATTACAATATTGGTTATAGTAATGCATGATTTCCACATGTTCAGACCCGTGCAAATCTGGCAAAGGGGATGGAGAGCCTTAAAGCCAGTCAGTCGGAGCTGTCACTGGATGAGACTGAGACAAACCAGTGGGTTCATGATGTCCAGGATTGGGCTCAGAGTGGTATGTCATTTTGTGTACATACAGTTTGTGTTGAATGTGCTTACCTAAACAAACCATGCACAGTCTACATTTTATTTCTTCAAGGATCAAAGGGTACAGGCTCCCTGCTAGATTTGCAGATGAAGATCGAGCACCTTCATGTGTCTGTCAAGCAGCAAACCCAACGCCTTTACAAGAAAACAGGTAATTTTTGTAAAAGATTCTGAGTATTCTTATAATGCATTACAAACGTGGGCTTCATAGAAAGTGTTACCATTTTTTATTGTTGGGGTCTTCCTGCTTTTTATTGTTCTTTTTCTCTTTCTCTCTGTGCCTGGGTGGGGGGATGCATATTTTTCCCCAAGACACCTGCAAACGGCGAAAGACAGTTCGGCGACGAATTAGAGAGGCTAAAATGAAACTGTCTACATTGCTGACGGAACATGATGCCATGGTGGAAGCAGCAGACAGAGTTGGACCAGTGGATGTCTTCAAAGACAATTATGTTTTCCCCTGGCAGCTACCTGGTGATGGTATGTTGTTCATTTGCTTATATTTGAGCTTTCTCTTCCGTTTTTTAGTGTGCTGCCAGCTAAGGTCATATAATAAAATGCAATATGTGACCTGTGTTTATTTGATATCAGGCACAGTTGGCATCCTCACCAAAAAGGGCATCTTTGACAAGGTGATGGCTGTAAGAAGGCTTGAGGAAGAGGAAGTGATTCTCCTGAAAGAGATGAGGCAGCACTGGAAGTCCCTCAGGCAAACGGAGTTGACTCTGCAGAGTGCCATTGTGGAGGAAGGTAGGAACAGTAGAGAGGTTACTTCAACTCATTCTTGCTTTATTTCTGGAATTGCTTTATTTTGGCCATATTCTATTGAATAATTAAAAACAACAACAAAATACTATCAATACTTTAAAATCAATCACGTGACTGAGCCAGTGTAAGGACTTAAGAACGCTGTTGATGTGTTTTCCTTGGGTTTGGTGGCTGCAGTTTGAATCAGTTGTATAAAGGCATGTCAGACAGCTATGACAGTACTCAAGCCTTGCAGATACAAAATAATTAGTTCTTTTAAATCCTCCTTATGCATAAAGCCTCTAAGTTTGGCTATGTTATGGAGGTGATTTCACTTAAACTGTCATGTGAAAAGCATGGAGAAATGCATGACTGACCCTGTGTTGTGTGTGTCCTAAAGGCTCCGACTCAGGTCTGCACTGTGTACTGAGTCGGAAGCTTAACACACTGCAGATGCAGTTAAAGGGTGTCAGAGAGGCATACCTCCACATCTTCCAGACTCCTAGGGCGCATGCAGAACCACCGATGGAGCTTGATGATGATGATGATGGAGGGGTGTATGAGAGTAGTTCAGAGAGCAGTTCCGATGATGAGAATGTGTAACTGCATGACAATGGAAAAGGTATGGTCATATTTTTTTAAAAGGAGATATCTAACTACTTAATTCATCCCATACTTCATCTTTAATTACATTTTTTTATTTTGTTTTCTGTCAACAAAACTAGGGGCCACTTGGATGCAGTCCATCAGCTTACTTTTTTATTTTTTTTATTTTATATTAAGTCCGGGGAGATACCCCCACCTGAGTACCTGAAAGCCGTGGACATACTCACATTGCTGCCAGCGTCCCGAGGCAACTGTCACTTCTGAGTGTCACTCCTCTCAGGAACATGTGGGACTCTTCCCTGATGGGCCCCATCCCCCTCATTGCCCCACGCTTTGACCCTAGGCTACCAAAAACCCCTGCAGTGAGGATCCCCTGAGAGAGCCTCCAGCTGCTGGCCAGTCAGATGGACGCGGTGGACCTGGGACAGCTGGATGAGACGGCTATTCAGAGCGTCCGTCTACTGCAGAACCGTCTCACCTCCCTGTGTGGACCCTCTGTGTGACCCCCCCCCCCCCCCTCCCACTCCACTGCCTGACCAACCTCCAGATTTTTTAACTTTATTTTTATTACGTTTTTAACAATATTATTTATTGAATTGAATCAACAAATAAATCACAATTGTAAATGAAACTGTATCTCCGTGCCACCCTAATGATGGTAATAGACTGACATGTTAATAAATAGACTGAAAAGTTAAATAAGCAGAAGAGCTAAGTTAAATCAACAGTAGTTCTTCATCACTGCTAGTTAAATCAACAGTAGTTCTTCATCACTGCTAGTTAAATCAACAGTAGTTCTTCATCACTGCTAGTTGACAACCATGAAGGGATTACATATACAGTAGAAGACAAGAATAATCTTGTTGTCCAAGTGACAATAGTTTATTTCAATGAATGTTGTCCTACTTTAAGTACTTACTGTTTGAGCAGTTTTAATTCAGAGGCAATTAGTCTGACATGATTAGCATTGCTTAGCATCCATTGCTCCTCATGCATGAGGTAGCATCTAGGCAGCTGGTGACATTTTTGTGCATGGATGTCACATGCAAGTTTGTGCCATACTTGTATGAGTCTGTGAGTGTGTGTGTGTGAGTCTGTCCACATCTGAAAGCCTTTTCCGAAGAAGACACAGGAACCCACCATGCCCCCCTTCGGTTGGACTGCCTAGAATGGGAAATAACATGAAAAGGAGGCATGTGACAGTTAGAAATCCATTAATTCTTCATTTTATAACAAGACCCAAGCTAGATAGGTGCCATACTGTTCTGCCATCCCAGGATTGCAATTAATTAAGACATGGCAACTCCATTGTGTTGTCCATTGTGTTGTCTTACCATGGTTTTCTCCAGAGGACACTTGTGAGATGAGCTGGTGCTGTCAGCCAGCCCTTTCAGATAGGTACATTGCTGTCTCGACCTGGGCTGCAGATTGGCATGAGGCCCATGATGATGACGTTGAAGGCTGTTCATCTGTAGCTGCAACAGTTGATGCCAGAATCTCTTGCAGTTTCAGCATCTCACTGTCTGAAAGAGGGACATTATAAAATAGACATGTACCCAATAAAGACTTGTTAGTGGTTCTACACTGTAAGGACTATACTCCTGTCATTTCATGCTGTAATTTGCTTCATTACAATAAGTCATCATCTTACCAAGCAAGTGTTCCTCGTTGGTCAGTGGTCACTATCGGTACCTCCTCAGTTGCACAAGGACACAGGCTTCACTTGGAGCTGCAGAAGAAAATAATGCAGAACACAGCCCAAAGAAAAGTTGATCAGCAGAATGGAATAAAAATTAACTTAACATACAATACATGTATACAAACAACCAGGGATTAAATATATAACCCACTCAATGTGACTACAGGAGGCGGATGCAGTTGTCTCATTCTCCTTGACTTTTTCTTGATGACAGTAACGTCAACTCATACAGTATTCGCTGCCTTGCCTTGCTACTGCTAATATCAATATGACGTTGTCCCGGCTAGCTAGCAATAGCTAGGTATAGCACAGGCATGTAGAAGGGGTGATTTAACACTAGCAGCGCCAAGCATTTGAAACTTACCAGCATAGCTGGGGGGTGGGTCAAATGCCCCCGCAGTCTTTAGAATGGGAGGCTGTTATTGACACACAATGGCCGCTAGATGGCGCTCGTGTGTGTGTTTGTGACACCAAATGCGGCTGTATCGGCTTGGGCTAAAAATAGATACACCTGTCTAGAAATAAGATGGTCGTGTCTGGGACTACGTTTTCCCAAGCCCTATTATCAAATAGAAAGCATATCACTGATAACACTTGAAAAATAAGAACACATTGGCGCAGTATGATGTAGGACTATTCACCTATTGAGCAATTTATAGATGGATTTATGGATGAATTCCATGTTTACTCAGGCCCGGTCGGATTTAGCCAAGCCGCTGCGGTAGGCTTGTGTTGCAGTTTTACCACATTAGTTATTATTTTGGGAATTTGAGCAGAAAGGCATTTTTCTTAACATGTATTATGATATATAGATATATATTATACTAAATAAATATATAATATTTGGGCGTATTTTTATCGCATTGGGGGGATTTGGAGCACTCGTTGGGGCTGCAGCACCAATCTGGTAATCCGGCTTGTTTACATCCGGACGTGACGTATGTAGCAACATTCTGTGGAGGGCAGTAATAGTTGCATCGACACTGGCCGTAAGAAGAAGTGATTACATTTTCCGCATGTTTGTTGTATTCTATTTGACATGTTCCTTTGCCTCATTTAGCACCAGCTGCAACACTCTCCTCCAAATCCGTTCTCTCCGTTAGCAGGGCTAACGTTGCACTCAGTAGCTTGTGCTTATTAGCTAGGTTTGGTAAAAAGCTTGTGCAGTGGAGGGGTTCTTTTGGGGGAATTATTGGATTATACCAGCTAACGTTAGTTCCCAAGCTTGTTTGATAACTATTCGATGCAGTCTGCCAGGCTAGTGCCTGTCGCCGTCATGAATGAGACGGCCTAGTTTATATACGGCCCCAGCTTTTGTTTGCTTTTAACTTCAAATTAACGTTTTTGTGTTTTGGGGCCAACTCTTAAAATAATATAATACGGCATGCATAGCTAGCGAGAGATATTGCCCCCCGCATCATTTTTGCAACTTTGCAACTGCTTGCTTGCTAGCTAGCTTAGCTAGCCTAACGTTGGGTGTATGAAACTGGATTGTGAACAATTGCACAACCCTCATACCACGATGGAGGCTATCAACTGGGCTTGGGACTTTGCCTCTCATCGCTAACTGGAAACTGTCCCGGTTGAGCTAATGGTAGGTAACGTTAGGTAGCTCAAACAGTTTTTTATTAGGCTATTATTAGCCTATCCAACCAATGTTATTTAGTTGTAGTATACTGTTGTATGGGTGGGGGTTGCAGAGGGCTACAAACAAGAGTGAGGCAGCTCTGTAGGTCATTGAAGGCTATATATTATTATGATATGGTTGATAATAGTGAAGAACATGTGCAAGTTGTGTGTCATAAAATGTAAAAAAAGTACACATCAGCTTATCACAGAGTTGGCTGTAATATAAGGTTGCTCCCTGTCTTTTGACATTCGCTACCCGCAGACAGACGGCATATTTGCATGTCAATGTATGCTCAAACTAATTTGAATTTCGTGGGGGTTGGGGAGGTTAGTTAGGGTGAGGAAAACGACGCGCGGTCTCTTTAGCCCTGAGACCATCAGGCAGGCAGCTCAGGAAGGCTATATATTAGTATGATATTATGTCTTATAATACATTTGTTGAAAGTAACGAGAATTACATGCCCAAAAAACAGAGATAGGACACGAACATTACAGTTGATAATAGTGAAGGACAAGTTGTGTCATAGCATTTGGAATCTCTATCTTATTTTCGTTGTAGATGGAATCAAACCAAAAAATGCGAATTTTGAACCGGCTCTCCCCTACCTACACCGAAACCAATTAAATTGGGTGATAAGTGATACGATGATAGGCCTATAAAAACATACATGTTCAAATAAAATGCCAGATCAGATGCCACATAAACTAAAGTAAACATCATCTTATTGCCACCCCTGAAAAATGCCTTGCCAACCCAGTTGCCACCCTAACTGTAGGCAATTAATTTTTATTTTTATTTTTATGTTGATTGTAAATGTTGGTGATATTTCTCCGTAGTTCATGTAAACGTTTTACTCACCAGTTTACAATTAACTTTGCCCTAAATAGAGAAAAAAATGGTTGCACCGTGACCCGCCCACCTGACTGACCTGCAGAAACCACAATACTAAGCTAACGTTACGTGGTGACTGGAGCGATCCTACCTACCACAGCATATTTCCAGAGTGAGTCAGGTAAGCAAGCTATAATTTGTTTGTTGTTGCTTTATGTTTAAAATGTTCAAATGTTCTGTCAAGTTTGACAATGTGAAATATGTGATAGAGCTCAACCACATGACTATTGTTATTGTATGACATGAGTTATTCTAAACTCTTTGGCGTACATACTGAAGCGGGGGGGTATCTAGCTTCACATCAACGTTTGCTAGCTAGCACTAGTGAAATGAGACAACTGGTTCCCTCAGCGTGCGCTGTTGTCAAATGGTAGCCTGTAATGAAATGAGACCATCATGGGTTTCCTCAGCTAGGCCTATTTGCATGTCAATGTAAACCCGTGGGGGTTGGGGAGGGCTACAAGGTATGGCTTTTGGTTAGCCTACAGCCCTACCAAGAAATGTTAGTTCTGCTTCATTCCCACAGCAATTTTCTATAGGGAGGCTTTAGCGGCTCTCAACCTCAAGTACAAACCCTTCTCTACATGGCCGCTCAGAAGATCTACAAGTCCAACTGGGCAGCCAGGGTCCGTGCCACAGTGGTGTGGATGAAGACGTCCCACAAGGCCAAAGTGGTCTTGAAGGAGAAGCAGCAATTGCTCAGTGAGATCACATCTCAGTACATTCTTTTGATTATAGATGCATGATTGAAAAATGAATGATATTAAAGTGTAATGCTAATTTATCGTTTTTTGAATCATGCTTTTTATTATTTTGTCATTAAAGATAACAGCAACATACAATATGTTATTCACTCAGTTAGGCTATACGAAAATTAATGCTAGTAAATTGATAGATTTTGGGTGACTAATTTTGTTTGTGTGTGATTTGTTTGTGTTTTCCTGTCAGTTGGACCCACAGCTCAGGAAGTAGGTGGAGAAGGACAGAGTCAACAGCATGAACACAGGGGACTTCAGGAAGGCAGAGGAGTTTGTGGAGCCGATGCGTGTGCTGCACACATCCACACTCTGTGTCTCCAGTGAAAGAAACCCAACCTGTGGCCAGATCATTCCAATCCTCCAAAAGTTGCAGGCCCATTACACTGTGCGCCAGGGGGACTCTGCCCAGCTAGCAGATCATGAGTGGGCAGCCAGCGGCCCGCTGACGACCAACTCGGCGGCCCTACGTCCTCCGTCAGTGCGTTGGTGGCTTGCTGCTCACACTGCACCACCCTCCCCACACACTGCATGCTAATGCACTCTATACGTTGCTATGCTAATGCATGTAATATTGCTAATAATGCATTCAATAAATGAGAACAGATGTGTGAACTTTTTTTAAATTTTATTTAAAGTAGCACATCAATATAACACAGATTAATGCAATACTCGTAAGAGGAGACAGGTACAGTAAAGAAAATGTTCAAAAGCAGCATAACGAACATACAGTAGGCTACATAACATATATCAGCATACATATAGTACAGTATGAACAGCATATGACATTATGGAGATGGACACTAGACATATGGTAGGCTATATAAATACTCTAGACAGATGGCATGTACAGTAACAATCAATAGTTTGGACACCTTCTCATCCAGTTGAATGCAAAGGTGTCCAATCTTTTGACTGGTACTGTAACTGTACACAACTGTGCACACAACTCAGGTGTACAGTAGTCTGATGGCTGTACAACAAAAGCAGAATAACCTGGGGGGTTGTGTGTAGTCAAGACGTCATGGCCGATCTAAAACACAGAATTCAATATAAATTTGACTTTGTAAATGGCTGAAAGAATTGGTCTTTGATAAGTATATATAATAAAAAAAATGTGAACAGGTCAGAAAAAACAAACACCAACCATAAGAACTGGCGTCGCATGCTGTGGTTTGTGGACGATGTGGCGTGGAGTCCCATGTTCGGGCCCCAAGGTAGGTGGTCTAAAATAAGATAAAAAATAATATTAAGATAAAGTAGGTGGTCTAAAATAATATTTAAAATAATATTAAGATAAAGTCTAGACCAAGTGCCCGGCTATAGAGTACCTGGTCTGCACGTATTCATGGGTTTCAAATGTAGTCCTAGACCTGCCGGACCAACACAGGTGTTTCAAATTAATGAATTAGTTCTACTGCATAAGATCAATTGAAACACCTGTGTTGGTCCCCAATATGGCAGGTCTAGGACTACATTTGAAACCCATGAATATGCTGGTCTGTGCTAATCTTCACTGTTCTGTGCTAGTATAACAGTAACATCCTGGTTCTACTCTGGTCTCCATACCTGTTCTCTGTACTGGTCCTCATGTCTCCTCTCGCCCTTCGCCTGCATCATCACCTCGAGTTTTTCCCAGTTTCTGGCACCTTCCAGTTTGGATGTGCCAGAGCCCATAGGCCACCTGGGCTGGAGGGAGAGACAGGACAATTAACAAAGTGAAAGAGACAGAAATACTGCACACAGAAGAGACATTGATATGACTGTCCAGCCTGTGATAGACATCGGAAGTTTTGCAGAATCTAATAAGATGGCTAATTTTAGCAATAATAGCTTAGCTAGCTAGTAGTGCCAACTGCCTACCTAGCACAGCCTACTCATTGACCAAATGAACATGGGGACTTTCACAGACGTTGCCAGAGCATTTGGGACAGTGAGCTATTCTGTTCTCTCTCAAAATGATTAAAGATTGGCTTATAGCCAATCAGACGACGATTACATTGCCAAAACTGTAGCTAGCTAACGTTAGCCGAGATGAATTTGCGTCAGGCAGCCTAATGGTGGCCAACGAACAAAGGTCTCACAAAAGTTCAAGAAACGGTCACAACTGAAATGTTTCAAAGTTGCCAACTCAACGTTACAATTACCACAAAAAGCAGAACGTATAACACTCATGGCGACAGAGTAATGTTAGCACTAGCCTAAGCACTAGCCTAGGTATGCTGCTAACGTTGGAGATGAAGTAAACATGGAGATGTTACAACGCCTGTTGCTCATAGCACTAGTGCTTATTCATGTATATTGTCCTCTTATTTCGGTTATTTCAGTTATAATATTTCAGTTATTCAGTCCCTCATCACCTTTGCGCTAGCTCGATAGCTAGCTCGCACTCCACTGGAGAGTCAAGTAAACAAACAGTGCGCCCCACAATGCACAGCGCATCTGACTACGGGTCTTTTTAGGTCAAATATCCGTCCGAGAACGGGCGGTTTCACACAACTGGAGCGCCCTAGAAATCGGTTGTGACCGCTCCGAAAACACCTCTTCAGGAGGGTCTCGGAGCGGCTGTTTTAGTGCACACTTGTCTGCGATTGTTGTGTTCACACAGGCCCATACAGAGCGCTCTCGGGCCCAAAGCTCGTTTGGTGCGCACAAACTGTGTTCGGAATCGCTCCCTATTCACTATATTGAACTATATAGGGCGTCAGCCATTTTGGGCTGAACGAGGGAGCGATTCCGAACACAGCTTATGTGTGAAACCACCCTAAGTTACTCCCTTTACGCACAAATATAATGAGCGGATATTTATTCTTGATAAGTTCATGAGGTAACTTACAGTAGGATTGATCATTTTGTGTGCATAAACAGTGGCTAAGCATAAAACATAAACACACAGAGCTAGCTAACATACAGTGCTAACATAAACAGTGCTAGCTAACATAAGCAGTCGGCAACATTACAGTAACATCAACATTACGGGTAAGAATGGGCTAACGTTAGCGAAGCTAGCCAAACTTACATCATCGACGAGATCCAAATTGTTGTCACGTCTCCAGATCCCCCAAGCTCCTCTTCTGATGAACTGGACTCAAAGACAGCCTCTCAAACCTCAACACATCTCCTGTTTTTGTGTTTGTTTGCTCATTTTATCTTCTCCGGTAGCCTAAGTTCATTCAGGTAACGTTAGCCCAGCCGGATTCAAAACATAATCCCTAGTTGTTTGCAAACCACATGGCCCAGTTTTATCCAATGGGGGGCTCTCTTGATAGAAAGTGGTGAATAATGTGGATGGTCATTGGTTTATTATGTCTGAGACTGATAGACAGCTGAATCCATGGGGAAAGCGCCAACCAATGGAGATTCAGAGAAGGCGGCGTAGGCCTTCAGGAACCAATCATAAACGCTGTAAATCTCAAGACACGAAACAGACGTCTTATACACAAAACAACGGTGTAAAATTATGTATATGATTTCTGTGCGTGTTGATATGGCGGAAAAATCTATAAAAACGTACGACGCCACCGCGGGCGCAGACTCCAGAGGGATAAAGCACAGTTCTTTTTACTCACACCAATGCTCCTATATAATTATAATTATATTATACTCCCAGTTATATTATATATTTGCTTTGTCCAGATTGCCAGTTGAACAAAAACGATCCAAGTGCCAAGTGCAACATTGTAACATATTATTCCCTGAACCAATGCAAACGGTCTAGAGGGTTGAATAGCCTGCACCCCTAGTAATTTTGCATTCATTCAATAGCCTACATAAGCATTCACATCCATAAACATAAGGCTGTGTTTTCAAGACATTCACAGCATTTCAAAATTCAACATTTGCATCATAGACTATTGAGTGCTATTCGTTTGAAGACATTTGACCTGTGTTGAGCTGATAGCATACGTTTTGAGATTAAACATAGTTTTATCTAAATGAGCCATTGTGTGAGTGTAACCTTTGGCATTCATTGTTGAAATCACATATAGTCTACCACAAAAATATTATTGCTGTGCACATTCTTATATCCATATGTAAGGATGGATTATTCATTCAACCTTGATTCCTATAAAAAAAAAAACATATTGATGAACCTAGGCGACATCTGCTGGGAGAAAGTAGCATTGCAGCCTTCAGGTCAGGTAAAAAAAGATGGCCGACCGGCTTTTAGCCAGAATACACTAAAAAAATGACCAAACTACCTTTTCCTGGTGGGATTTCGAAGTTTCAAAAACACTGACACGTAAAACGCACATATCTAGGAAAAGTCATGAAAGCAGGGCGCTGTAACTTGAACGGTTGCAGAGAATTATTTTTTTATGTAGTTGCATGGGTCACCTTGACCCACCCTCAGCTATTCTAGTGTTAAAACCGTCATATTTGTATACCAACAACAAGTTAACTTAGAAAACATATGGAACAATATTACAATGAGAAGCTATGTCATCATTGATGAAAAATAAAGAAATTGTGTGCAAAAACATGGCTTACCGTGAATGATGCATGACATCCCTGATGGATCAAACACGCCCTACTGATTGGCTGAGATGGTTCGCGGGATTGTTCGTGGACCCCACGTGAATGACAGACGATTGGTTAGGGTAGTGTCAAGAAACGTTCATATATTTTTGCTAGTTTTATGGTTTTAACATCACTTGATGTTAAATGTGTGCCTGTCTCATATTCTTTGAACAGTTATGCACCATATGAACTTAGAAATTACAAGTCAAACGATTCCTTCACTGAGTTCCTAACCCTAACCCTAACTCCAATTTTCCACTTCCATGAACTACAATTCTCGGCGCCATGTTTCCATGCCTCATTAGCTCAGAATTGAGAATGTATTCGGGTAATGTAGTTCATTAATATAAATTACAATGTCTCTCAAGTTACAAACTTGTTTTAGTTAAGAATGTCATCGTATATTAATTGCACCATTAGATTTAACATATGTAAGTGGTTAGTGTTTATACTATGGACAAAGCCCTAAATTTGAAGTTGACCTCTAGTCAGGGTTCAAAGGTCAGCTCAGGAGCTTAGGGTCATCTGAGGATCATCAAATCAACAGAGTCTATTGTATACGCTCCGACCTTTCCAACGATGTCTTCGGATTTGTTCTACTACAAAAGGAACAGAATCTGCTAACCCTAACCCTATATGGACTGTACACTAAAATCAGCCTTTTTTCCGAGATGGTAAGGGTGACTGGGCTGGCATTGCAGGACAGTTATGTTATTATATAGTGTAACAAGTGTACTAAGTGTCAGCCGTCTAGCTGCATCTTTTCCAGATTTCCACTTTTCAGCTCAAGGTCTTCTTGCAGGCCAAGTCTCTGAGAGCATCTTTTGAGAAAGTTTGACCTTTTCGGAAAAATCAGTCAAATGTAGTCCAATCACCACTTACCTCTGGAATCTGATACCAGACCCATACAAGAGCCAACAACCCAGCCCTTGGATCCCTGCGACCGTTAGAGGCCGTATGGGAGGGGTTTAAAGGTTGTTTACAGCCCCTATTAAAATGAATGGGAAATTGTAAAAGCTTCTATTTCCAAAGTGCTTTGGAGGAATTGGCTCATGGTTTAACTGAATTATACTCTTATCATAAGGGATAAGTCCACCAAGCTGCAGCATCCTACACCCAAGCATCTCAGAGATATAGCCTGGTAACCCTTCCATGTTAAGTCAATGGGACAGACTGTCCAGAAAGATAAGTAGCCTAGGCCTCTAGGCCATGTTAAATTCATGCAAGGGAGTGAGGGGTCAGACTGTCCAGAAAGATAAGTAGCCTAGGCCTCTAGGCCATGTTAAATTCATGCAAGGGAGTGAGGGGGTAGTTATTATCACTTAGGGGGCAGAATTATCACTTCAACACCATCGTCTAAGTATACAGTAACCCAAATTAATCAAGACCAATCTACAAGTTCTCAAAAAATGATTATTTCAGAAGCACTTGTCATATTGCTCATTCGGTTAATGATGTAGGCCGGCATAGGTCAGTGATCTCACCTTAGTGTTTATTGTATATGTGCATTACATTGGTGTATATCTTGGCATATTTATACCACTCTTCATATTGTTCATTCTGTTAATAATGTTCATACTGCATCTTAGTCATAGGTCAGTGATCTCACCTTATGTTTATTCTATGTATTTCCATTGCATTACACATCACAGTCTAATACAGTAAATATCAAACATGCCAGCAACTGCTCAATTAAGCCAAGAGAGAAGTTTGTTCAAAGGTTGAACGGTTGTCCGCAGATGGTGGGCTTTAAGGTTACCTCAGTGCATGTCTGAAGGTCTTTGGACATCAGAGAGCAATTAAAAGGTCTTTAGACATCAGAGAGCCCTGACTTCGGCTGTGTGACTCCCCGTATGGGTATGGACCTTATGCTATGTACATGCAGACACAGTATGGGGGAGCTGTTCTGTCTGGACAAGGATATGAACAGACCCTGAAAAACACCAATTATCGATGAAATAAATGACACTGCACTCTAACGTTAATAGTAAGCTTAACATACTATACAGCATTAGACTACAAATGACTTCATAATGGTATTATGCATATCTATCCAATTCAAACCTCATTGCCCCCCCCCAATTCAAACCTCAACATACCGTAAAGCTAAAATAAATTTTTAAAAAAACCACTATTCACCTTTGTGAATGAGTTGTCTGACTGTATATTATGTTCCTTATTATCCATTTTATTGTCTTCATGCAACAAATTTTTTGTTAATTTTTTGGCTAATAAAAATTAACTGGAAATAATCACCATCCACTAGAAAACAGTACTATCATAGTGTATAACAAACCAGTTATGTCATAGATTCTCAAACGTTCTAATACAAACCAAATCTTAACATTTCACATAGTACACTTAACTAAAATGGTCATAGCTTAAAACTATTTGGAAATGAATTACAATAATGACAAATGGACAACAAATGTAGTACCAAAAACTCAAAATTTATTTATAAAAATAAAGTACATTTTCAGCAGGCTCCCAAGAAGAGGTCCAGGACTTTCCGCTGGAAAGAAATGAAATGCAATTACTTTACACTGACAACACACAATCCGCTTCAAGGTGAGTGTAGGGTTGTCGCTCTGGTTTGGTTAGTCCAAATAGTAGAATCACTGAATCATGCACATTCACACACACATACAGGAGGAGCCGGGATTCAAACCATCGACCCTTCGGTCATTGGACGACACGCTCTACCTCCTGAGCTACAGCCGCCCGATAGTTAAGTAAGGGATAATGTATAGGTACGCAGTCATTATCACAAAATAAGTGCCCGACACTGCGTTTGGAAGGCGAAGCCGAGGGGTTTTGTAACGCATTGAAGGGCACTTATTTTGCGATAATGACCAAGTTCCCTTACGTTATCCCACTTATTACAAGGCTAACTTACCAACAACAAAAACATTCCAAGTCTATGGTTTACTCCTAGCAGTGGTCATCATTAAAAGTGTTATAATACCTATAGAAAAATAGGAAGCTGTGTAATTTCACATCACGACTTGTGTCTCGTGTCCCTTCTACATAACAATATGCCATGTCTTAGAAGAGGAATCACCGAAATCTGGTTTATAGTAATGTCCTGCACTGTCCGATGCCTAGAGAGAACTGTGGCTTGGGCCACTTCAGAAGGATGGTGCCTGTATCGCAAATCACTCCATCTCAACTCACTCCATTATAACTAATTACTGCTGTTGGGGGAAAAAAGTCTACAAAACATATACATACCTCTTGAAAACCTCCTTTTTCTGCCGAACATGGGCACTTCCAGAACCTACAAGTACAATGAGATTCCATGACAATCAACAATTAGGAAATAATTTTGCTTACCGGCTAGACATCATTAAAGTCATTAAACATTAAAGAATGTAATTTCGGTTTCAAGAATTGAGCCAATTAAGAAAAACTCTAATACCAGGTGTGCACAGGGCCTGTGTGTTGATTCCTACCATTGGAGCCGCAGGCCCCTCCTCTCCTCTCTCCGAGGCTACCGCCCCCTCCTCTCCTCTCTCCGGGGCTGCCACCCCCTCCTCTCCTCTCTCCGAGGCTACCGCCCCCTCCTCTCCTCTCTCCGGGGCTGCCGCCCCCTCCTCTCCTCTCTCCGAGGCTACCGCCCGGTCCTCTCCTCTCTCCAGGGCTACCGCCCCCTCCTCTCCTCTCTCCGGGGCTTCCGCCCCCTCCTCTCCTCTCTCCGGGGCTGCCACCCCCTCCTCTCCTCTCTCCGAGGCTACCGCCCCCTCCTCTCCTCTCTCCAGGGCTGCCGCCCCCTCCTCTCCTCTCTCCGGGGCTGCCACCCCCTCCTCTCCTCTCTCCGAGGCTACCGCCCCCTCCTCTCCTCTCTCCGAGGCTACCGCCCCCTCCTCTCCTCTCTCCGAGGCTGCCACCCCCTCCTCTTCTCTCTCCGAGGCTACCGCCCCCTCCTCTCCTCTCTCCGGGGCTGCCGCCCCCTCCTCTCCTCTCTCCGGGGCTGCCGCCCCCTCCTCTCCTCTCTCCGGGGCTGCCTCCCCGTCATCTCCTCTCTCTTCAGCTTCCTCCTCTATCCCCAAAGCCTCTTCCTCTCCTTCCAAATTAAATACACAGAATGTATTTAACAGCTAATTTACATCATATAATAAGTATACATTAAATCATACAAGGGCTATCACCAAATACATCTCGCCCCCTATTGCCACAGACCCCGGATTCCTCGATTTAATGTTCTCCTCCTTCAGGGTCACATACTTGGCTGAATTTTTCTAACGGAAGTGGTTTGTAGGCATAGAATTTCAGAAAATTGCCTTCAGACAGTGTCTACTGGTGGCCACTGGTATGGGCCATCTGTCCAAAGAAACATTAACATTAATAGAATTATTGGGCTCTGTATTTGTGCTCTAAAGTGTTTGCGACCACTATTCCTGCTGCAAACTCAGCCTCATAATGACAACCCTACAAACTTTATGTTTGGTCCCTACAAACTTTATATTTGGTTTCTTATTCTTATTAAGGTGGGTTACTGTTTGGCCTGGATCTTCAGACTCTGTTCTTCCAAAGCTTTCTAACAGGCAACACCTGTCCAACGCAAAGTGGTTGCCACTGTCCAACACAAATTGGTTGGCTAAAAGGTTTAACATTCTCCAAGCTGCACCCACCTAATGCGACTTGAGTGGCAAAGATGTAAACAATTTGCATGAAAACCTTAATACGCGCCCAAAATGTAGATGGCTGCATTCAATGTCATATAGCCGGCGTACCGGGTGGGTGGAGTCTGCACACCATTTAAACGGCATATAAGCTGTTTCCCCATTTTCCCTCCATTTAAATCCACTCTCACTGCTGGATTGTGCTAGTCTGGAATCCAGACTGCTCGTTCCGTTCATCGTTTTTTTTCTTTTCACTTCGCTTCACCGTCTGGCATCCTCCTTATCTGAAAGGGGCGGGGTGCACACATGCTGTCCGCAGATTCTGATTGGTCTGGGGTGCGGGACGGGACAAAAACACTAATCTGACATCCCTGATTCGTTGAACACTATCCAATCAGCAATTGGATTTAACGTTACTTGCCTACGTAACAGGTGACGTAATGAAATGAGGCTTCAATGGAAGGCGGCCAGACTCTAGCGAAGTGAAAAATAAAGTCCGCTGAACGGAGCGAGAGTCTGGATTCCAGGCTAGGATTGTGCGCTGGCTATATGAAAAGGAATGCACCTGATCAAAGACAGATAGCCACATAGCCAGCCATACAGACAGGCAGAATTGTAATCCCTTATGTCTCGCCAACCCCTTCGAGGGCGAGACAAAAAGTACATTTCATTGTTCAAAACATAGTTACCTTCCCTCCTCCTGTCCCCCTGCCTGCTGTCCTCTTCTGGTGGTGTCCATCCTATCACATTGATATGAATATCAAAGAGGCACATGAGTGAGTCTATTTAATGTAAAGGTAGGATGTGCAGACAAATACCTGTTGAGCAAACTGATAAAAACATACCTTCAACATATGCTTTATACAGCACCTCAATCCGGGCCAGTACAGCCCTGGCCAGGTCAGGGAGATCTTCATAGGGGGAGATACACTGCACACCCCACACCTTTTTGGTTTTGTTGTATTTCCCAAGGAGGAGGAGTGGTCTCCACCCCAGAACTTTAAGTTTTTCCAGCTGAAAGAGTTGAAAGGGCACCAATTATTTGTTTTATAGTATTATGAAAACAATGTACTGGTATATCATCACGTCATGTCTTCAGCACTTGGTCTGCGGCCAATCCCAGCCGTGATGATATACCAGTACATCACTCCCTCTCGTGTGATATTGCTGATACACAAATACGTACAATACATTACACACACAATATGTATTATGTAGGGCTGTAAAAGTTAACGTGATAACGCGTTAACGCAAAGTAATTTTTAACAGCGTTATTATTTTTGACGCACTATTAACGCGCGTTCTGCTTGACCCTCAGTGCACCCAGGCTGTACCAGCCAGGATTCAGGTGAGCTGCCTGCAGTACGATAGCTGCGAAACAGCCAAACATAGCTGCTAGATTTGCGTGTCCACCACCAAGCTTTATGTAACCAAGTTTAGCTGCTTTTAGAGCACCAGTAGTCTGACTACTATGCCGATGTTTAACATTCAGTTAGTCTGTTATTGCAGACTGGAGTATTAACTAATGCTAGCTAGCTAGATGGCTAGCGAGCTAACTATCAGCTAGTTAGCTAGTTGTTTACAGAGATGCCCGAGCCGAAAAAAATCACCTGGAAACTAAAGCCTAGCCCTGGAACCCCAGCTCCCGCTCATCGCCTATTGTAAACAATGAGAAAATAGTGCAAGCTCTAAAATAGGCTACAGCTCGCTGGTGGACACCATGATGATTAGGTATTATTCAGGTCAATATGCTCAATTGTTCCAATTGCTCAATCGTGCTTTCAGCATATATTTTGGGCATGTAGTAGGCTACTTTGAGGTTATTCCTGAGAATATCATGGACAGTATTTGTCATTGTTTCAAAATACTGTTAATGTTATAAAAATAAATGTGCATAAAGCAAGCATAGCCTATGTCCACTCTCATGTTAATAGAGTATTAAAAGCCTGAAAGATATCCCTTAAAGTTGTATTAACTAACTTGTTAACTATGACAATCATGTGATTAATCACGATTAAATATTTTAATCGATTGACACTAGCATAAACACATCTTTTTCCGGTTATCATGTGTCTCCTAGCTTACCATGATCGCTGTGTCATCATAAACATGAGACATGTTTCGGTTTTTTTTCACCGTCTCTGCCCACGAGTGGCTCTTAGCCTTAAAGGCCTCATAGCGCTTTGTGGCACGAGCCTTGTAGGCCTGGCCCGTGCCACATGTTGGGCAGATCTTTTTTCCCACGTTAAACCTGCTGCTGCTGTTTTCCTCCTGTCTCCTCTCCTCTCGTCTGGTCTCCTCTCGTCTCCTCTCCTTTCCTCCTGTCTCCTCTCCTCTCGTCTCCTCTCCTCTCCTCTCGTCTCCTCTCCTTTCCTCCTGTCTCCTCTCCTCTCGTCTGGTCTCCTCTCGTCTCCTCTCCTTTCCTCCTGTCTCCTCTCCTCTCGTCTCCTCTCGTCTCCTCTCGTCTCCTCTCCTTTCCTCCTGTCTCCTCTCCTCCCGTCTCCTCTCGTTCAGTCTCCTCTCGTCTCCGCTCGTCCCGTCCTGTCTCGTATCTTTGTTCGTAATTCTGATAAAATACAAATTTTCATTAGCTAATGTTAGATACTGTGAGATCAACCATCTGGTTAGTTGGTTGGTTAGCACAGTTAATGTATTATTAATATTGTAATTCGGCCAAGTAGTTACAACATTTTGGTATATAATACAAATTTAACACGGATAGTTCTAGCTATAGCTTTTCTTCTAGCTAGGCTAGCTGTGTCAATCTCACTAGATAAAGTTAGCTAGCATTAGCTAGAAAGAAGAAAGTTGCAACATTATGGCATAGTATTTATCTACATGCAAATATTTTGCCCAAAATAGGTTTCATTAACTGGGCGATATCAGAGTTTATTTTGTGAAATGCATGTTGAATGGTAAAGATTGGCAATGGATTGTGTCTGACTGATTGCTACGAGTGAGCTAGCTAGCTAGCTACTTAACTAACGTTACTAGCATCTAGCTACCACGCGGGTCGACAGTAAGGTTAGCCTAGTAAGTTAGCAAGCTAGCTAGAACAATCGACACAATCATGGCTTAACTACATAAATATCCCAAAATAAACTCTGATATCACCCAGTTAATGAATAACAAATTATATTTCAGCAGAAGACCTGCATAATTATTATTATTTTAAAACAACAACAACAAATACATTTAACTCTTCATCCATTACTCACCGTTCGCGTAGCCTGCTAAGTAGCAATGAGGGGCTTGATATATTTTCCCAACCAACCTCTGCCATGTCGGCGCGAAACGTGACTGCGTGCTACCATGACTACCACTGATCAATGGGTGAATGGGTATGTTCGAAATGCTATACGTGATGGCACTGGCTGGTAGCAGTGGTGGCGGGGTTATTCAAAACAGCCAAAAGACTGTTGTAATTTTAGCTCTACAGCTGTTAATACGTCATTTTATTAGGGCCCGAGCACTGGCGGTGCGAGGCCCTATTGAATTTCGAAGGATTATTAGGGCCCGAGCACTGGCTGTGCGAGGCCCTATTGAAACTCGAAGGATTATTATTAGGGCCCGAGCACTGGCGGTGCGAGGCCCTATTGAAACTCGAAGGATTATTATTATTAGGGCCCGAGCACTGGCGGTGCGAGGCCCTATTGAAACTCGAAGGATTATTATTCTCCTTCTTCTCCTTTACTCCAAACAAATGCCTTTTAGGCGGCCTGAACATCGATGAAAACGGATGAAACTTTGCAGATACGTCAGTCCCGGTGAAAAATTTGATAATTCATGGGTGACGGAAATGGGCGTGGCAAAACGGCTCAAGAGCGCCCCCTGGAAAGTTTAAAATGGCGAGCCCCACCTTTCAGTTTGATGTAGGCTAACGAAATTCGGTGGGCATATGTATTTCATCGAGCCACACTTAAATGTCTCTTGGAGCTATACCCAACATGCAACAGGAAGTCCGCCATTTTGCTCTTAATGTGCCATTTTGTCCTTGTTTTGACCATTTCCATGCCTCGTACTTCGACGAACTCCTCCTACAGATTTCATCCGATCAACTTCATATCGGGTCAGCTTCATCTTAAGCCCTTTGTGATCAAAAGTTATCAAAAAAATTGAGTTTTCACCAAACACCCTTGCCGTGGCGCCCTGCCAAAGTTTGACATTTCGCCATAAAACACGAAGTCCTCATAACTCCTCCATACATTATCCAATTTGTCCGATATATCTCACGCTTCATGACGGTTCTGTCCTGAACACATCTATGTGTCAGTATTGCGTCATACTTATAGCGCCACCTATTGGTGAAACAGGAAGTCCTCATAACTCCTCCATACATTATCCAATTTGTCCGATATATCTCACGCTTCATGACGGTTATGTCCTGAACACATCTATGTGTCAGTATTGCGTCATACTTATAGCGCCACCTATTGGTGAAACAGGAAGTCCTCATAACTCCTCCATACATTATCCAATTTGTCCGATATATCTCACGCTTCATGACGGTTCTGTCCTGAACACATCTATGTGTCAGTATTGCGTCATACTTATAGCGCCACCTATTGGTGAAACAGGAAGTCCTCATAACTCCTCCATACATTATCCAATTTGTCCGATATATCTCACGCTTCATGACGGTTCTGTCCTGAACACATCTATGTGTCAGTATTGCGTCATACTTATAGCGCCACCTATTGGTGAAACAGGAAGTCCTCATAACTCCTCCATACATTATCCAATTTGTCCGATATATCTCACGCTTCATGACGGTTCTGTCCTGAACACATCTATGTGTCAGTATTGCGTCATACTTATAGCGCCACCTATTGGTGAAACAGGAAGTCCTCATAACTCCTCCATACATTATCCAATTTGTCCGATATATCTCACGCTTCATGACGGTTCTGTCCTGAACACATCTATGTGTCAGTATTGCGTCATACTTATAGCGCCACCTATTGGTGAAACAGGAAGTCCTCATAACTCCTCCATACATTATCCAATTTGTCCGATATATCTCACGCTTCATGACGGTTCTGTCCTGAACACATCTATGTGTCAGTATTGCGTCATACTTATAGCGCCACCTATTGGTGAAACAGGAAGTCCTCATAACTCCTCCATACATTATCCAATTTGTCCGATATATCTCACGCTTCATGACGGTTCTGTCCTGAACACATCTATGTGTCAGTATTGCGTCATACTTATAGCGCCACCTATTGGTGAAACAGGAAGTCCTCATAACTCCTCCATACATTATCCAATTTGTCCGATATATCTCACGCTTCATGACGGTTCTGTCCTGAACACATCTATGTTTCAGTATTGCGTCATACTTATAGCGCCACCTATTGGTGAAACAGGAAGTCCTCATAACTCCTCCATACATTATCCAATTTGTCCGATATAGCTCACGCTTCATGACGGTTCTGTCCTGAACACATCTATGTGTCAGTATTGCGTCATACGTATAGCGCCACCTATTGGTGAAACAGGAAGTCTTCATAACTCCTGCATACATCATCCGATTTGCACCAAATTGCTGACGCTTCATGAAGGTGGCCTTCTGAACCCATCTATGTGTCGGTATTGAGTCACACTTACAGCGCCACCTACTGGTGAAACAGGAAGTCCTCATAACTCCTACATACGCTATCCGATTTACTCAACATTTCTCACGCTTCATCAAGGTACCGTCCTGAACACATCTATGCTTCGGTATTGAGTCACGCCTAGAGCGCCACCTACTGGTGACAGGAAGTTTCTCTCAGTACTGCACACCGAAATAGCACAGCCTTTAACGGGGCAGCACCCCGACACGCGTGGGGTGCGAGGGCCCGCTCACTGCTGCTCGCAGCACTAGTTAGGGCCCGAGCACTGGCGGTGCGAGGCCCTATTGAATTTCGAAGGATTATTATTATTCTACCTTCTTGTTCTTCTTGTTCTTCTCCCCAAACAAATGCCTTTTTGGCGGCCTAAACATCGATGAAAACGGATGAAACTTTGCAGATACGTCAGTCCCGGGGAAAAATTTGATAATTCATGGGTCACGGAAATGGGCGTGGCAAAACGGCTCAAGAGCGCCCCCTGGAAAATTTAAAATGGCAAGCCCCACCTTCCAGTTTGATGTAGGCGAACGAAATTCGGTGGGCATATGTATTTCATTGAGCCACACTAAAATGTCTCTTGGAGCTATACCCAACATGCAACAGGAAGTCCGCCATTTTGCTTTTTATGTGCCATTTTGTCCTTGTTTTGACCATTTCCATGCCTCGTACTTCAACGAACTCCTCCTACAGATTTTATCCGATCAACTTCATATCCGGTCAGCTTCATCTTAAGACCTTTGTGATCAAAAGTTATCAAAAAAATTGAGTTTTCACCAAACACCCTTGCCGTGGCGCCCCGCCAAAGTTTGACATTTCGCCATAAAACACGATGTCCTCATAACTTCTCCATACATTATCCGATTTGTCCGATATATCTCACGCTTCATGACGGTTCTGTCCTGAATACATCTATGTGTCAGTATTGCGTCATACTTATAGCGCCACCTATTGGTGAAACAGGAAGTCCTCATAACTCCTCCACACATTATCCGATTTGTCCGATATATCTCACGCTTCATGACGGTTCTGTCCTGAACACATCTATGTGTCAGTATTGCGTCATACTTATAGCGCCACCTATTGGTGAAACAGGAAGTCCTCATAACTCCTCCATACATTATCCAATTTGTCCGATATATCTCACGCTTCATGACGGTTCTGTCCTGAACACATCTATGTGTCAGTATTGCGTCATACTTATAGCGCCACCTATTGGTGAAACAGGAAGTCCTCATAACTCCTCCATACATTATCCAATTTGTCCGATATATCTCACGCTTCATGACGGTTCTGTCCTGAACACATCTATGTGTCAGTATTGCATCATACTTATAGCGCCACCTATTGGTGAAACAGGAAGTCCCCATAACTCCTCCATACATTATCGGATTTGTCCGATATATCTCACGCTTCATGACGGTTCTGTCCTGAACACATCTATGTGTCAGTATTGCGTCATACTTATAGCGCCACCTATTGGTGAAACAGGAAGTCCTCATAACTCCTCCATACATTATCCAATTTGTCCGATTTATCTCACGCTTCATGACGGTTCTGTCCTGAACACATCTATGTGTCAGTATTGCGTCATACTTATAGCGCCACCTATTGGTGAAACAGGAAGTCCTCATAACTACTACATACATTATCCAATTTGTCTGATATATCTCACGCTTCATGACGGTTCTCTCCTGAACACATCTATGTGTCAATATTGCGTCATACTTATAGCGCCACCTATTGGTGAAACAGGAAGTCCTCATAACTCCTACATACATTATCCAATTTGTCCGATATATCTCACGCTTCATGACGGTTCTGTTCTGAACACATCTATGTGTCAGTATTGCGTCATACTTATAGCGCCACCTATTGGTGAAACAGGAAGTCCTCATAACTCCTGCATACATCATCCGATTTGCACCAAATTGCTGACGCTTCATGAAGGTGACATTCTGAACACATCTATGCGTCGGTATTGAGTCACACTTACAGCGCCACCTACTGGTGAAACAGGAAGTCCTCATAACTCCTACATACGTTAACCGATTTACTCAACATTTCTCACGCTTCATCAAGGTACCGTCCTGAACACATCTATGCTTCGGTATTGAGTCACGCCTAGAGCGCCACCTACTGGTGACAGGAAGTGTCTCTCAGTTCTGCACACCGAAATAGCACACCCTTTAACGGCGCCACACCCCGACACGCGTGGGGTGCGAGGGCCCGCTCACTGCTGCTCGCAGCCCTAGTTAGGGCCCGAGCACACTGGCGGTGCGAGGCCCTATTGTATTTCGAAGGATTATTCTCCTTCTTCTCCTTCTCCTTCTTCTTCCAAAACAAATGCCTTTTTGGCGGCCTAAACATCGATGAAAACGGATGAAACTTTGCAGATACGTCAGTCCCGGTGAAAAATTTTATAATTCATGGGTGACGGAAATGGGCGTGGCAAAACGGCTCAAGAGCGCCCCCTGGAAAATCTAAAATGGCGAGCCCCACCTTTCAGTTTGATGTAGGCGAACGAAATTCGGTGGGCATATGTATTTCATCGAGCCACACTTAAATGTCTCTTGGAGCTATACCCAACATGCAACAGGAAGTCCGCCATTTTGCTTTTAATGTGCCATTTTGTCCTTGTTTTGACCATTTCCATGCCTCGTACTTCGACGAACTCCTCCTACAGATTTCATCCGATCAACTTCATATCGGGTCAGCTTCATCTTAAGACCTTTGTGATCAAAAGTTATCAAAAAAATTGAGTTTTCACCAAACACCCTTGCCGTGGCGCCCCGCCAAAGTTTGACATTTCGCCATAAAACACGAAGTCCTCATAACTCCTCCATACATTATCCAATTTGTCCGATATATCTCACGCTTCATGACGGTTCTGTCCTGAACACATCTATGTGTCAGTATTGCATCATACTTATAGCGCCACCTATTGGTGTAACAGGAATTCCTCATAACTCCTACATACATTATCCAATTCGTCCGATATATCTCATGCTTCATGACAATTCTGTCCTGAACACATCTATGTGTCAGTATTGCATCATACTTATAGCGCCACCTATTGGTGAAACAGGAAGTCCTCATAACTCCTACATACATTATCCAATTCGTCCGATAGATCTCACGCTTCATGAAGGTTCTGTCCTGAACACATCTATGTGTCAGTATTGCGTCATACTTACAGCGCCACCTATTGGTGAAACAGGAAGTCCTCATAACTCCTACATACATTATCCAATTTGTCCGATATATCTCAAGCTTCATGACGGTTCTGTCCTGAACACATCTTTGTGTCAGTATTGCATCATACTTATAGCGCCACCTATTGGTGAAAAAGGAAGTCCTCATAACTCCTACATACATTATCCAATTTGTCCGATATATCTCACGCTTCATGACGGTTCTGTCCTGAACACATCTATGTGTCAGTATTGCATCATACTTATAGCGCCACCTATTGGTGAAACATGAAGTCCTCATAACTCCTACATACATTATCCAATTTGTCCGATATATCTCACGCTTCATGATGGTTCTGTCCTGAACACATCTATGTGTCAGTATTGCATCATACTTATAGCGCCACCTATTGGTGAAACATGAAGTCCTCATAACTCCTACATACATTATCCAATTTGTCCGATATATCTCACGCTTCATGACGGTTCTGTCCTGAACACATCTTTGTGTCAGTATTGCATCATACTTATAGCGCCACCTATTGGTGAAACAGGAAGTCCTCATAACTCCTACATACATTATCCAATTCGTCCGATATATCTCACGCTTCATGACGGTTCTGTCCTGAACACATCTATGTGTCAGTATTGCATCATACTTATAGCGCCACCTATTGGTGAAACAGGAAGTCCTCATAACTCCTCCATACATTATCCAATTTGTCCGATATATCTCACGCTTCATGATGGTTCTGTCCTGAACACATCTATGTGTCAGTATTGCATCATACTTATAGCGCCACCTATTGGTGAAACATGAAGTCCTCATAACTCCTACATACATTATCCAATTTGTCCGATATATCTCACGCTTCATGACGGTTCTGTCCTGAACACATCTTTGTGTCAGTATTGCATCATACTTATAGCGCCACCTATTGGTGAAACAGGAAGTCCTCATAACTCCTACATACATTGTCCGATTTACACAACATTCATCACGCTTCATCAAGGTACCGTCCTGAACACATCTATGCGTCGGTATTGAGTCACGCTTAGAGCGCCACCTACTGGTGACAGGAAGTTTCTCTCAGTACTGGACAACGAAATAGCACACCCTTTAACGGTGCCGCACCCCGACACGCGTGGGGTGCGAGGGCCCGCTCACTGCTGCTCGCAGCCCTAGTTAGGGCCCGAGCACTGGCGGTGCGAGGCCCTATTGTATTTCGAAGGATTATTATTATTCTCCCTTCTCCTTCTTCTTCTTCTTCTTCTCCCCAAACAAATGCCTTTTTGGCGGCCTAAACATCGATGAAAACGAATGAAACTTTGCAGATACGTCAGTCCCGGTGAAAAATTTGATAATTCATGGGTGATGGAAATGGGTGTGGCAAAACGGCTCAAGAGCGCCCCCTGGAAAGTTTAAAATGGCGAGCCCCACCTTTCAGTTTGATGTAGGCGAACGAAATTCGGTGGGCATATGTATTTCATCGAGCCACACTTAAATGTCTCTTGGAGCTATACCCAACATGCAACAGGAAGTCCGCCATTTTGCTCTTAATGTGCCATTTTGTCCTTGTTTTGACCATTTCCATGCCTCGTACTTCGACGAACTCCTCCTACAGATTTCATCTGATCAACTTCATATCGGGTCAGCTTCATCTTAAGACCTTTGTGATCAAAAGTTATCAAAAAAATTGAGTTTTCACCAAACACCCTTGCCGTGGCGCCCCGCCAAAGTTTGACATTTCGCCATAAAACACGAAGTCCTCATAACTCCTCCACCTATTGGTGAAACAGGAAGTCCTCATAACTCCTGCATACATCATCCGATTTGCACCAAATTGCTGACGATTCGTGAAGGTCACCTTCTGAACACATCTTTGCATCGGTATTGAGTCACACTTACAGCGCCGCCTACAGGTCAAGCAGGAAGTCCTCATAACTCCTACATACGTTATTCCATTTACTCAACATGTCTCACGCTTCATCAAGGTACCGTCCTGAACACATCTATGCTTCGGTATTGAGTCACGCTTAGAGCGCCACCTACTAGTGACAGGAAGTTTCTCTCAGTACTGCACACCGAAATAGCACACCCTTTAACGGCGCCACACCCCGACACGCGTGGGGTGCGAGGGCCCGCTCACTGCTGCTCGCAGCCCTAGTTATTATTATTATTCTCCTTCTCCTTCTCCTTCTCCTTCTTCTCCCCAAACAAATGCCTTTTTGGCGGCCTTAACATCGATGAAAACGGATGAAACTTTGCACATACGTCAGTCCCGGTGAAAAATTTGATAATTCATGGGTGACGGAAATGGGCGTGGCAAAACGGCTCAAGAGCGCCCCCTGGAAAGTTTAAAATGGCGAGCCCCACCTTTCAGTTTGATGTAGGCGAACGAAATTCGGTGGGCATATGTATTTCATCGAGCCACACTAAAATGTCTCTTGGAGCTATACCCAACATGCAACAGGAAGTCCGCCATTTTGCTTTTAATGTGCCATTCTGTCCTTGTTTTGACCATTTCCATGCCTCGTACTTCGACGAACTCCTCCTAGAGATTTCATCCGATCAACTTCATATCGGGTCGGCTTCATCTTAAGACCTTTGTGATCAAAAGTTATCAAAAAAATTGAGTTTTCACCACACACCCTTGCCGTGGCGCCCCGCTAAAGTTTGACATTTCGCCATAAAACACGAAGTCCTCATAACTCCTCCATACATTATCCAATTTGTCCGATATATCTCACGCTTCATGACGGTCCTGTCCTGAACACATCTATGTGTCAGTATTGCGTCATACTTATAGCGCCACCTATTGGTGAAACAGGAAGTCCTCATAACTCATCCATACATTATCCAATTTGTCCGATATATCTCACGCTTCATGACGGTCCTGTCCTGAACACATCTATGTGTTAGTATTGCGTCATACTTATAGCGCCACCTATTGGTGAAACAGGAAGTCCTCATAACTCCTCCATACATTATCCGATTTGTCCGATTTATCTCACGCTTCATGACGGTTCTGTCCTGAACACATCTATGTGTCAGTATTGCTTCATACTTATAGCGCCACCTATTGGTGAAACAGGAAGTCCTCATAACTCCTGCATACATCATCCGATTTGCACCAAATTGCTGACGCTTTATGAAGGTCACCTTCTGAACACATCTATGCGTCGGTATTGAGTTACACTTACAGCGCCACCTACTGGTGAAACAGGAAGTACTCATAACTCCTACATACATTATCCGATTTACTCCAAATTGCTCATGCTTGATGAAGGTCGCATCTTGAACACATCTGTAGGTCAGTATTGCGTCATACCTACAGCGCCACCTACTGCTTACAGGAAGTCCTCATAACTCCTACATACTTTGTCCGATTTACACAACATTTCTCACGCTTCATCAAGGTACTGTCCTGAACACATCTATGCCTCGGTATTGAGTCACGCTTAGAGCGCCACCTACCGGTGACAGGAAGTTTCTGTCAGTACTGGACACCGAAATAGCACACCCACTAACGGCGCCACACCCCGACCCGCGTGGGGTGCGAGGGCCCGCTCACTGCTGCTCGCAGCACTAGTTATTAGGGCCCGAGCACTGGCGGTGCGAGGCCCTATTGAATTTCGAAGGATTATTATTATTATTATTATACTTCTCCTTCTTCTCCTTCTTTACTCCAAACAAATGCCTTTTAGGCGGCCTGAACATCGATGAAAACGGATGAAACTTTGCAGATACGTCAGTCCCGGTGAAAAATTTGATAATTCATGGGTGACGGAAATGGGTGTGGCAAAACGGCTCAAGAGCGCCCCCTGGAAAGTTTAAAATGGCGAGCCCCACCTTTCAGTTTGATGTAGGCGAACGAAATTCGGTGGGCATATGTATTTCATCGAGCCACACTTAAATGTCTCTTGGAGCTATACCCAACATGCAACAGGAAGTCCGCCATTTTGCTCTTAATGTGCCATTTTGTCCTTGTTTTGACCATTTCCATGCCTCGTACTTCGACGAACTCCTCCTACAGATTTCATCCGATCAACTTCATATCGGGTCAGCTTCATCTTAAGACCTTTGTGATCAAAAGTTATCAAAAAAATTTAGTTTTCACCAAACACCCTTGCCGTGGCGCCCCGCCAAAGTTTGACATTTCGCCATAAAACACGAAGTCCTCATAACTCCTCCATACATTATCCAATTTGTCCGATATATCTCACGCTTCATGACGGTTCTGTCCTGAACACATCTATGTGTCAGTATTGCGTCATACTTATAGCGCCACCTATTGGTGAAACAGGAAGTCCTCATAACTCCTCCATACATTATCCCATTTGTCCGATATAGCTCACGCTTCATGACGGTTCTGTCCTGAACACATCTATGTGTCAGTATTGCGTCATACGTATAGCGCCACCTATTGGTGAAACAGGAAGTCCTCATAACTCCTGCATACATCATCCGATTTGCACCAAATTACTGACGCTTCGTGAAGGTCACCTTCTGAACACATCTATGCGTCGATATTGAGTCACACTTACAGCGCCACCTACTGGTGAAACAGGAAGTCCCCATAACTCCTACATACATTATCCAATTCGTCCGATATATCTCACGCTTCATGACGGTTCTGTCCTGAACACATCTATGTGTCAGTATTGCGTCATACTTATAGCGCCACCTATTGGTGAAACAGGAAGTCCTCATAACTCCTACATACATTATCCGATTTGTCCGATATATCTCACGCTTCATGACGGTTCTGTCCTGAACACATCTATGTGTCAGTATTGCGTCATACTTATAGCGCCACCTATTGGTGAAACAGGAAGTCCTCATAACTCCTCCATACATTATCCAATTTGTCCGATATATCTCACGCTTCATGACGGTTCTGTCCTGAACACATCTATGTGTCAGTATTGCGTAATACGTATAGCGCCACCTATTGGTGAAACAGGAAGTCCTCATAACTCCTGCATACATCATCCGATTTGCACCAAATTGCTGATGCTTCATGAAGGTGGCCTTCTGAACCCATCTATGTGTCGGTATTGAGTCACACTTACAGCGCCACCTACTGGTGAAACAGGAAGTCCTCATAACTCCTACATACTTTGTCCGATTTACACAACATTTCTCACGCTTCATCAAGGTACTGTCCTGAACACATCTATGCGTCGGTATTGAGTCACGCTTAGAGCGCTACCTACTGGTGACAGGAAGTTTCTGTCAGTACTGGACACCGAAATAGCACACCCTTTAACGGCGCCACACCCCGACCCGCGTGGGGTGCGAGGGCCCGCTCACTGCTGCTCGCAGCACTAGTTAGGGCCCGAGCACTGGCGGTGCGAGGCCCTATTGAAACTCGAAGGATTATTATTCTCCTTCTCCTTTACTCCAAACAAATGCCTTTTAGGCGGCCTGAACATCGATGAAAACGGATGAAACTTTGCAGATACGTCAGTCCCGGTGAAAAATTTGATAATTCATGGGTGACGGAAATGGGCGTGGCAAAACGGCTCAAGAGCGCCCCCTGGAAAGTTTCAAATGGCGAGCCCCACCTTTCAGTTTGATGTAGGCGAACGAAATTCGGAGGGCATATGTATTTCATCGAGCCACACTTAAATGTCTCTTGGAGCTATACCCAACATGCAACAGGAAGTCCGCCATTTTGCTCTTAATGTGCCATTTTGTCCTTGTTTTGACCATTTCCATGCCTCGTACTTCGACGAACTCCTCCTACAGATTTCATCCGATCAACTTCATATCGGGTCAGCTTCATCTTAAGACCTTTGTGATCAAAAGTTATCAAAAAAATTGAGTTTTCACTAAACACCCTTGCCGTGGCGCCCCGCCAAAGTTTGACATTTCGCCATAAAACACGAAGTCCTCATAACTCCTCCATACATTATTCAATTTGTCCGATATATGTCACGCTTCATGACGGTTCTGTCCTGAACACATCTATGTGTCAGTATTGCGTCATACTTATAGCGCCACCTATTGGTGAAACAGTACGTCCTCATAACTCCTCCATACATTATCCAATTTGTCCGATATATGTCATGCTTCATGACGGTTCTGTCCTGAACACATCTATGTGTCAGTATTGCGTCATACTTATAGCGCCACCTATTGGTGAAACAGTACGTCCTCATAACTCCTCCATACATTATCCGATTTGTCCGATATGTCTCACGCTTCATGACGGTTCTGTCCTGAACACATCTATGTGTCAGTATTGCGTCATACTTATAGCGCCACCTATTGGTGAAACAGGAAGTCCTCATAACTCCTCCATACATTATCCAATTTGTCCGATATATCTCACGCTTCATGACGGTTCTGTCCTGAACACATCTATGTGTCAGTATTGCGTCATACTTATAGCGCCACCTATTGGTGAAACAGGAAGTCCTCATAACTCCTCCATACATTATCCAATTTGTCCGATATATCTCACGCTTCATGACGGTTCTGTCCTGAACACATCTATGTGTCAGTATTGCGTCATACTTATAGCGCCACCTATTGGTGAAACAGGAAGTCCTCATAACTCCTCCATACATTATCCAATTTGTCCGATATATCTCACGCTTCATGACGGTTCTGTCCTGAACACATCTATGTGTCAGTATTGCGTCATACTTATAGCGCCACCTATTGGTGAAACAGGAAGTCCTCATAACTCCTCCATACATTATCCGATTTGTCCGATATATCTCACGCTTCATGACGGTTCTGTCCTGAACACATCTATGTGTCAGTATTGCGTCATACTTATAGCGCCACCTATTGGTGAAACAGGAAGTCCCCATAACTCCTCCATACATTATCCGATTTGTCCGATATATCTCACGCTTCATGACGGTTCTGTCCTGAACACATCTATGTGTCAGTATTGCGTCATACTTATAGCGCCACCTATTGGTGAAACAGGAAGTCCCCATAACTCCTCCATACATTATCGGATTTGTCCGATATATCTCACGCTTCATGACGGTTGTGTCCTGAACACATCTATGGGTCAGTATTGCGTCATACTTATAGCGCCACCTATTGGTGAAACAGGAAGTCCTCATAACTCCTCCATACATTATCGGATTTGTCCGATATATCTCACGCTTCATGACGGTTCTGTCCTGAACACATCTATGTGTCAGTATTGCGTCATACTTATAGCGCCACCTATTGGTGAAACAGGAAGTCCTCATAACTCCTACATACATTATCCGATTTGTCCGATATATCTCACGCTTCATGACGGTTCTGTCCTGAACACATCTATGTGTCAGTATTGCGTCATACTTATAGCGCCACCTATTGGTGAAACAGGAAGTCCTCATAACTCCTACATACATTATCCGATTTGTCCGATATATCTCACGCTTCATGACGGTTCTTCGACGAACTCCTCCTACAGATTTCATCCGATCAACTTCATATCGGGTCAGCTTCATCTTAAGACCTTTGTGATCAAAAGTTATCAAAAAAATTGAGTTTTCACCAAACACCCTTGCCGCGGCGCCCCGCCAAAGTTTGACATTTCGCCATAAAACACGAAGTCCTCATAACTCCTCCATACATTATCCAATTTGTCCGATATATCTCACGCTTCATGACGGTTCTGTCCTGAACACATCTATGTGTCAGTATTGCGTCATACTTATAGCGCCACCTATTGGTGAAACAGGAAGTCCTCATAACTCCTCCATACATTATCCGATTTGTCCGATATATCTCACGCTTCATGACGGTTCTGTCCTGAACACATCTATGTGTCAGTATTGCGTCATACTTATAGCGCCACCTATTGGTGAAACAGGAAGTCCTCATAACTCCTCCATACATTATCCGATTTGTCCGATATATCTCACGCTTCATGACGGTTCTGTCCTGAACACATCTATGTGTCAGTATTGCGTCATACTTATAGCGCCACCTATTGGTGAAACAGGAAGTCCTCATAACTCCTGCATACATCATCCGATTTGCACCAAATTGCTGACGATTCGTGAAGGTCACCTTCTGAACACATCTTTGCATCGGTATTGAGTCACACTTACAGCGCCGCCTACAGGTCAAGCAGGAAGTCCTCATAACTCCTACATACGTTATTCCATTTACTCAACATGTCTCACGCTTCATCAAGGTACCGTCCTGAACACATCTATGCTTCGGTATTGAGTCACGCTTAGAGCGCCACCTACTAGTGACAGGAAGTTTCTCTCAGTACTGCACACCGAAATAGCACACCCTTTAACGGCGCCACACCCCGACACGCGTGGGGTGCGAGGGCCCGCTCACTGCTGCTCGCAGCCCTAGTTATTATTATTCTCCTTCTTCTTCCAAAACAAATGCCTTTTTGGCGGCCTAAACATCGATGAAAACGGATGAAACTTTGCAGATACGTCAGTCCCGGTGAAAAATTTGATAATTCATGGGTGACGGAAATGGGCGTGGCAAAACGGCTCAAGAGCGCCCCCTGGAAAATTTAAAATGGCGAGCCCCACCTTTCAGTTTAATGTAGGCAAACAAAATTCGGTGGGCATATGTATTTCATCGAGCCACACTAAAATGTCTCTTGGAGCAATACCCAACATGCAACAGGAAGTCCGCCATTTTGCTCTTAATGTGCCATTTTGTCCTTGTTTTGACCA
This sequence comes from Borostomias antarcticus, assembly GCF_949987555.1. Lineage (NCBI taxonomy): Eukaryota > Metazoa > Chordata > Actinopteri > Stomiiformes > Stomiidae > Borostomias > Borostomias antarcticus. The sequence continues at coordinate 255,970 of NW_028176587.1, read as the reverse complement.
TTTCCATGCCTCGTACTTTGACGAACTCCTCCTACAGATTTCATCCGATCAACTTCATATCGGGTCAGCTTCATCTTAAGACCTTTTTGATCAAAAGGTATCAAAAAAATTGAGTTTTCACCAAACACCCTTGCCGTGGCGCCCCGCCAAAGTTTGACATTTCGCCATAAAACACGAAGTCCTCATAACTCCTACATACATTATCCAATTTGTCCGATATATCTCACGCTTCATGACGGTTCTGTCCTGAACACATCTATGTGTCAGTATTGCGTCATACTTATAGCGCCACCTATTGGTGAAACAGGAAGTCCTCATAACTCCTCCATACATTATCCAATTCGTCCGATATATCTCACGCTTCATGAAGGTTCTGTCCTGAACACATCTATGTGTCAGTATTGCGTCATACTTATAGCGCCACCTATTGGTGAAACAGGAAGTCCTCATAACTCCTACATACATTATCCAATTCGTCCGATATATCTCACGCTTCATGAAGGTTCTGTCCTGAACACATCTATGTGTCAGTATTGCGTCATACTTATAGCGCCACCTATTGGTGAAACAGGAAGTCCTCATAACTCCTACATACATTATCCAATTCGTCCGATATATCTCACGCTTCATGAAGGTTCTGTCCTGAACACATCTATGTGTCAGTATTGCGTCATACTTATAGCGCCACCTATTGGTGAAACAGGAAGTCCTCATAACTCCTACAAACATTATCCAATTTGTCCCATATATCTCACGCTTCATGACGGTTCTGTCCTGAACACATCTATGTTTCAGTATTGCATCATACTTATAGCGCCACCTATTGGTGAAACAGGAAGTCCTCATAACTCCTACATACATTATCCAATTCGTCCGATATATCTCACGCTTCATGAAGGTTCTGTCCTGAACACATCTATGTGTCAGTATTGCATCATACTTATAGCGCCACCTATTGGTGAAACAGGAAGTCCTCATAACTCCTGCATACATCATCCGATTTGCACCAAATTGCTGACGCTTCATGAAGGTGGCCTTCTGAACCCATCTATGTGTCGGTATTGAGTCACACTTACAGCGCCACCTACTGGTGAAACAGGAAGTCCTCATAACTCCTACATACGTTATCCGATTTACTCAACATTTCTCACGCTTCATCAAGGTACTGTCCTGAACACATCTATGCTTCGGTATTGAGTCACGCCTAGAGCGCCACCTACTGGTGACAGGAAGTTTCTCTCAGTACTGCACACCGAAATAGCACAGCCTTTAATGGCGCAGCACCCCGACACGCATGGGGTGCGAGGGCCCGCTCACTGCTGCTCGCAGCCCTAGTTAGGGCCCGAGCACTGGCGGTGCGAGGCCCTATTGAAACTCGAAGGATTATTATTATTATTATTATTCTTCTCCTTCTTTACTCCAAACAAATGCCTTTTAGGCGGCCTGAACATCGATGAAAACGGATGAAACTTTGCAGATACGTCAGTCCTGGTGAAAAATTTGATAATTCATGGGTGACGGGAATGGGAGTGGCAAAACGGCTCAAGAGCGCCCCCTGGAAAGTTAAAAATGGCGAGCCCCACCTTTCAGTTTAATGTAGGCGAACGAAATTCGGAGGGCATATGTATTTTATCGAGCCACACTAAAATGTCTCTTGGAGATGTACCCAACATGCAACAGGAAGGCCGCAATTTTGCTTTTAATGTGCCATTTTGTCCTTGTTTTGACCATTTCCATGCCTCGTATTTCAACGAACTCCTCCTACAGATTTAATCCGATCAACTTCATATTCGGTCAGCTTCATCTTAAGACCTTTGTGATCAAAAGTTATCAAAAAAATTGAGTTTTCACCAAACACCCTTCCCGTGGCGCCCCGCCAAATTTTGACATTTCGCAATAAAACACGAGGTCCTCATAACTCCTCCATACATTATCCAATTTGTCCGATATATCTCACGCTTCATGACGGTTCTGTCCTGAACACATCTATGTGTCAGTATTGCATCATACTTATAGCGCCACCTATTGGTGAAACAGGAAGTCCCCATAACTCCTCCATACACTATCGGATTTGTCCGATATATCTCACGCTTCATGACGGTTCTGTCCTGAACACATCTATGTGTCAGTATTGCGTCATACTTATAGCGCCACCTATTGGTGAAACAGGAAGTCCTCATAACTCCTACATACATTATCCAATTTGTCCGATATATCTCACGCTTCATGGCGGTTCTGTCCTGAACACATCTATGTGTCAGTATTGCGTCATACTTATAGCGCCACCTATTGGTGAAACTGGAAGTCCTCATAACTCCTCCATACATTATCCAATTTGTCCGATATATCTCACGCTTCATGACGGTTCTGTCCTGAACACATCTATGTGTCAGTATTGCGTCATACTTATAGCGCCACCTATTGGTGTAACAGGAAGTCCTCATAACTCCTCCATACATTATCCAATTTGTCCGATATATCTCACGCTTCATGACGGTTCTGTCCTGAACAAATCTATGTGTCAGTATTGCGTCATACTTATAGCGCCACCTATTGGTGAAACAGGAAGTCCTCATAACTCCTCCATACATTATCCAATTTGTCCGATATATCTCACGCTTCATGACGGTTCTGTCCTGAACACATCTATGTGTCAGTATTGCGTCATACTTATAGCGCCACCTATTGGTGAAACAGGAAGTCCTCATAACTCCTCCATACATTATCCGATTTGTCCGATTTATCTCACGCTTCATGACGGTTCTGTCCTGAACACATCTATGTGTCAGTATTGCGTCATACTTATAGCGCCACCTATTGGTGAAACAGGAAGTCCTCATAACTCCTGCATACATCATCCGATTTGCACCAAATTGCTGACGCTTCATGAAGGTCACCTTCTGATCACATCTATGCGTCGGTATTGAGATACACTTTCAGCGCCACCTACTGGTGAAACAGGAAGTACTCATAACTCCTACATACATTATCCGATTTACTCCAAATTGCTCATGCTTGATGAAGGTCGCATCTTGAACACATCTGTAGGTCAGTATTGCGTCATACCTACAGCGCCACCTACTGCTTACAGGAAGTCCTCATAACTCCTACATACTTTGTCCGATTTACACAACATTTCTCACGCTTCATCAAGGTACCGTCCTGAACACATCTATGCATCGGTATTGAGTCACGCTTAGAGCGCCACCTACTGGTGACAGGAAGTTTCTGTCAGTACTGGACACCGAAATAGCACACCCTTTAACGGCGCCACACCCCGACCCGCGTGGGGTGCGAGGGCCCGCTCACTGCTGCTCGCAGCACTAGTTAGGGCCCGAGCACTGGCGGTGCGAGGCCCTATTGTATTTCGAAGGATTATTAGGGCCCGAGCACTGGCGGTGCGAGGCCCTATTGAAACTCGAAGGATTATTATTATTATTATTATTATTATTCTACCTTCTCCTTCTTCCAAAACAAATGCCTTTTTGGCGGCCTAAACATCGATGAAAACGGATAAAACTTTGCAGATACGTCAGTCCCGGTGAAAAATTTGATAATTCATGGGTGAGGGAAATGGGCGTGGCAAAACGGCTCAAGAGCGCCCCCTGGAAAATTTAAAATGGTGAGCCCCACCTTTCGGTTTGATGTAGGCGAACGAAATTCGGTGGGCATATGTATTTCATCGAGCCACACTAAAATGTCTCTTGGAGCTGTACCCAACATGCAACAGGAAGGCCGCCATTTTGCTTTTAATGTGCCATTTTGTCCTTGTTTTGACCATTTCCATGCCTCGTATTTCAACGAACTCCTCCTACAGATTTCATCCGATCAACTTCATATTCGGTCAGCTTCATCTTAAGACCTTTGTGATCAAAAGTTATCAAAAAAATTGAGTTTTCACCAAACACCCTTCCCGTGGCGCCCCGCCAAAGTTTGACATTTCGCAATAAAACACGAGGTCCTCATAACTCCTCCATACATTATCCAATTTGTCCGATATATCTCACGCTTCATGACGGTTCTGTCCTGAACACATCTATGTGTCAGTATTGCATCATACTTATAGCGCCACCTATTGGTGAAACAGGAAGTCCCCATAACTCCTCCATACATTATCGGATTTGTCCGATATATCTCACGCTTCATGACGGTTCTGTCCTGAACACATCTATGTGTCAGTATTGCGTCATACTTATAGCGCCACCTATTGGTGAAACAGGAAGTCCTCATAACTCCTCCATACATTATCCAATTTGTCCGATATATCTCACGCTTCATGACGGTTCTGTCCTGAACACATCTATGTGTCAGTATTGCGTCATACTTATAGCGCCACCTATTGGTGAAACAGGAAATACTCATAACTCCTCCATACATTATCCAATTTGTCCGATATATCTCACGCTTCATGACGGTTCTGTCCTGAACACATCTATGTGTCAGTATTGCGTCATACTTATAGCGCCACCTATTGGTGAAACAGGAAGTCCTCATAACTCCTCCATACATTATCCAATTTGTCCGATATATCTCACGCTTCATGACGGTTCTGTCCTGAACACATCTATGTGTCAGTATTGCGTCATACTTATAGCGCCACCTATTGGTGAAACAGGAAGTCCTCATAACTCCTCCATACATTATCCAATTTGTCCGATATATCTCACGCTTCATGACGGTTCTGTCCTGAACACATCTATGTGTCAGTATTGCGTCATACGTATAGCGCCACCTATTGGTGAAACAGGAAGTCCTCATAACTCCTGCATACATCATCCGATTTGCACCAAATTGCTGATGCTTCATGAAGGTGGCCTTCTGAACCCATCTATGTGTCGGTATTGAGTCACACTTACAGCGCCACCTACTGGTGAAACAGGAAGTCCTCATAACTCCTACATACTTTGTCCGATTTACACAACATTTCTCACGCTTCATCAAGGTACTGTCCTGAACACATCTATGCGTCGGTATTGAGTCACGCTTAGAGCGCTACCTACTGGTGACAGGAAGTTTCTGTCAGTACTGGACACCGAAATAGCACACCCTTTAACGGCGCCACACCCCGACCCGCGTGGGGTGCGAGGGCCCGCTCACTGCTGCTCGCAGCACTAGTTGGGGGCCAAGCAGCGAAGCGCTAAGCGCTGGCACCCATTGTTCTTGTACCTTTTCTTATTATTGGGGGCCAAGCAGCGAAGCGCTAAGCGCTGGCACCCATTGTTCTTGTACCTTTTCTTATTATTTATTATTATTATTATTATTATTCTTCTGCCATTGGAGTCTATGGCAGCCCATAGAACCGTATGGTAAAAAGTTGGGAAAATTGGCACACTCATTCATGACAGTCCCCAAAGTCTTCTCACCAAGACCCATGTCCACAGCTTGAACGCTCTAGCGCCACCAACGTGTCAAAGTTGGAGGTGCATTTGTGCATGCAACTTTTGACCTGTAAGCCTGATTTTCAAAAACGAGGCAGCGTTGGATTCCTTCGCTCAAGCCAAGTTCAACGCACCCTATGACATCATTTTCCACCATATTGGATTTCCCGCCATATTGGATTTAGTGTAAAACACTCAAAATGTATCTCCTCCTAGGTTTTTTCACCAATCTGCACCAAACGCAGTATGCACAATCTATAGACCGATGTCCACAAAAGTCTTACAGGGATTTTTGATTGTCCATTGCGTTCCCTCGTGACAGCCAATCAAAATTGGCCAAAAAGCTGCAAAACAGGAACTGGGGTCATATCTCAGTAATGTTTTAATCTATCAAAACCACATTTGGCACACTCATCCGGGACACATCCATGACATCTGTCACCAAGCCTTACGTTGACATCTCGTGCACTCTAGCGCCACCAGCGTGTCAAAGTTGGAGTTGCGTTTATGCCAGTAACTTTTGAACTGTATGTCCAATCTTCAAAATGATGGTAGCAATGGATTCCCTGGCTCATGCCGAGTTCAAAACACCCCATGGTTTCATTATTACTTCATTTGTTTGATTGCAGAATGAAAGAAACACTTTTTGTCCTCTGCACAATTTCACCAGTTTCAGAGGTTTTTGGAAAAAGTCACACATTTTCTAAACTGCCATCCCTCTTCTAATTCTCACAGCTCATACACATTTTATATATCAAAACGTTCACACGACTCTTGGGATTCATAAAATCAAAAAAGCTAAGCTCTTCGATGTATATTTTTCACTCTGGGACAGTTCGAATAATGACTCCCCCCCTCCATTGAAATCAATGGAGCCACGCTCTAGAAAATCTCTCTTCGCTCTAGAATCTCAAACTGTTTCTAACTCTTCACCTCTCCTACACTTCTGAAGACCGAAGGACATTTTATACATGGAAATGTTCGCGTGATTGTCTGGATTCTGAAGAAGTAAATAGTTGAGCTATGCTATGTATACTTTTCGCTGTGTGCCAATTTAAACAACGACACCCCCCCCTCTCACTCTACCGAGAGGAAGCAACCCTGCCAGGTGATATTAATTAAGTGCTCAGGACTCAGACTCACGGGGTTAGGGAAGGCTCACATGCCTTGTGGACTAGGGTGGTTCACTTTCGCAACATCCTGCGTAGCACAGTGGTTAGCGTGTCGGCCTTGCAAGCAGCAGGTACAGAGATCGAATCCTGTTCAACCATGTCTGGCTTTTGACATGTTTTGCTTGTTGTCTTTGATGCGCTGGTCGTGCGTCCCGCTTGGCCCCCACATCGCTGCTTGCAGCTATATTTGGGGGCCAAGCAGCGAAGCGCTAAGCGCTGGCACCCATTGTTCTTGTACCTTTTCTTATTATTTATTCTTCTGCCATTGGAGTCTATGGCAGCCCATAGAACCGTATGGTAAAAAGTTGGGAAAATTGGCACACTCATTCATGACAGTCCCCAAAGTCTTCTCACCAAGACCCATGTCCACAGCTTGAACGCTCTAGCGCCACCAACCTGTCAAAGTTGGAGGTGCATTTGTGCATGCAACTTTTGACCTGTAAGCCTGATTTTCAAAAACGAGGCAGCGTTGGATTCCTTCGCTCAAGCCAAGTTCAACGCACCCTATGACATCATTTTCCACCATATTGGATTTCCCGCTATATTGGATTTAGTGTAAAACACTCAAAATGTATCTCCTCCTAGGTTTTTTCACCAATCTGCACCACACGCAGTATGCACAATCTATAGACCGATGTCCACAAAAGTCTTACAGGGATTTTTGATTGTCCATTGCGTTCCCTCGTGACAGCCAATCAAAATTGGCCGAAAAGCTGCAAAACAGGAACTGGGGTCATATCTCAGTAATGTTTTAATCTATCAAAACCACATTTGGCACACTCATCCGGGACACACCCATGACATCTGTCACCAAGCCTTACGTTGACATCTCGTGCACTCTAGCGCCACCAGCGTGTCAAAGTTGGAGTTGCGTTTATGCCAGTAACTTTTGAACTGTATGTCCAATCTTCAAAATGATGGTAGCAATGGATTCCCTGGCTCATGCCGAGTTCAAAACACCCCATGGTTTCATTATTACTTAATTTGTTTGATTGCAGAATGAAAGAAACACTTTTTGTCCTCTGCACAATTTCACCAGTTTCAGAGGTTTTTGGAAAAAGTCACACATTTTCTAAACTGCCATCCCTCTTCTAATTCTCACAGCTCATACACATTTTATATATCAAAACGTTCACACGACTCTTGGGATTCATAAAATCAAAAAAGCTAAGCTCTTCGATGTATATTTTTCACTCTGGACAGTTCGAATAATGACTCCCCCCCCTCCATTGAAATCAATGGAGCCACGCTCTAGAAAATCTCTCTTCGCTCTAGAATCTCTAACTGTTTCTAACTCTTCACCTCTCCTACACTGCTGAAGACCGAAGGACATTTTATACATGGAAATGTTCGCGTGATTGTCTGGATTCTGAAGAAGTAAATAGTTGAGCTATGCTATGTATACTTTTCGCTGTGTGCCAATTTAAACAACGACACCCCCCCCTCTCACTCTACCGAGAGGAAGCAACCCTGCCAGGTGATATTAATTAAGTGCTCAGGACTCAGACTCACGGGGTTAGGAAAGGCTCACATGCCTTGTGGACTAGGGTGGTTCACTTTCGCAACATCCTGCGTAGCACAGTGGTTAGCGTGTCGGCCTTGCAAGCAGCAGGTACAGAGATCGAATCCTGTTCAACCATGTCTGGCTTTTGACATGTTTTGCTTGTTGTCTTTGATGCGCTGGTCGTGCGTCCCGCTTGGCCCCCACATCGCTGCTTGCAGCTATATTTATTATTATTATTCTTCTGCCATTGGAGTCTATGGCAGCCCATAGAACCGTATGGTAAAAAGTTGGGAAAATTGGCACACTCATTCATGACAGTCCCCAAAGTCTTCTCACCAAGACCCATGTCCACAGCTTGAACGCTCTAGCGCCACCAACCTGTCAAAGTTGGAGGTGCATTTGTGCATGCAACTTTTGACCTGTAAGCCTGATTTTCAAAAACGAGGCAGCGTTGGATTCCTTCGCTCAAGCCAAGTTCAACGCACCCTATGACATCATTTTCCACCATATTTGATTTCCCGCCATATTGGATTTAGTGTAAAACACTCAAAATGTATCTCCTCCTAGGTTTTTTCACCAATCTGCACCACACGCAGTATACACAATCTATAGACCGATGTCCACAAAAGTCTTACAGATATTTTTGATTGTCCATTGCGTTCCCTCGTGACAGCCAATCAAAATTGGCCGAAAAGCTGCAAAACAGGAACTGGGGTCATATCTCAGTAATGTTTTAATCTATCAAAACCACATTTGGCACACTCATCCGGGACACACCCATGACATCTGTCACCAAGCCTTATGTTGACATCTCGTGCACTCTAGCGCCACCAGCGTGTCAAAGTTGGAGTTGCGTTTATGCCAGTAACTTTTGAACTGTATGTCCAATCTTCAAAATGATGGTAGCAATGGATTCCCTGGCTCATGCCGAGTTCAAAACACCCCATGGTTTCATTATTACTTCATTTGTTTGATTGCAGAATGAAAGAAACACTTTTTGTCCTCTGCACAATTTCACCAGTTTCAGAGGTTTTTGGAAAAAGTCACACATTTTCTAAACTGCCATCCCTCTTCTAATTCTCACAGCTCATACACATTTTATATATCAAAACGTTCACACGACTCTTGGGATTCATAAAATCAAAAAAGCTAAGCTCTTCGATGTATATTTTTCACTCTGGGACAGTTCGAATAATGACTCCCCCCCCTCCATTGAAATCAATGGAGCCACGCTCTAGAAAATCTCTCTTCGCTCTAGAATCTCTTACTGTTTCTAACTCTTCACCTCTCCTACACTTCTGAAGACCGAAGGACATTTTATACATGGAAATGTTCGCGTGATTGTCTGGATTCTGAAGAAGTAAATAGTTGAGCTATGCTATGTATACTTTTCGCTGTGTGCCAATTTAAACAACGACACCCCCCCCTCTCACTCTACCGAGAGGAAGCAACCCTGCCAGGTGATATTAATTAAGTGCTCAGGACTCAGACTCACGGGGTTAGGGAAGGCTCACATGCCTTGTGGACTAGGGTGGTTCACTTTCGCAACATCCTGCGTAGCACAGTGGTTAGCGTGTCGGCCTTGCAAGCAGCAGGTAAAGAGATCGAATCCTGTTCAACCATGTCTGGCTTTTGACATGTTTTGCTTGTTGTCTTTGATGCGCTGGTCGTGCGTCCCGCTTGGCCCCCACATCGCTGCTTGCAGCTATATTTAGGGCCCGAGCACTGGCGGTGCGAGGCCCTATTGAAACTCGAAGGATTATTATTATTCTCCTTATTCTCCTTCTTCTCCTTCTTCTTCCGAAACAAATGCCTTTTTGGCGGCCTAAACATCAATGAAAACGGATGAAACTTTGCAGATACATCAGTCCCGGTGAAAATCGGATATATCATTGGTGACGGAAATGGGCGTGGCAAAACGGCTCAAGAGCGCCCCCTGGAAAGTTTAAAATGGCGAGCCCCACCTTTCAGTTTGATGTAGGCGAACGAAATTCGGTGGGCATATGTATTTCATCGAGCCACACTTAAATGTCTCTTGGAGCTATACCCAACATGCAACAGGAAGTCCGCCATTTTGCTCTTAATGTGCCATTTTGTCCTTGTTTTGACCATTTCCATGCCTCGTACTTCGACGAACTCCTCCTACAGATTTCATCCGATCAACTTCATATCGGATCAGCTTCATCTTAAGACCTTTGTGATCAAAAGTTATCAAAAAAATTGAGTTTTCACCAAACACCCTTGCCGTGGCGCCCCGCCAAAGTTTGACATTTCGCCATAAAACACGATGTCCTCATAACTCCTCCATACATTATCGGATTTGTCCGATATATCTCACGCTTCATGACGGTTCTGTCCTGAACACATCTATGTGTCAGTATTGCGTCATACTTATAGCGCCACCTATTGGTGAAACAGTACGTCCTCATAACTCCTCCATACATTATCCGATTTGTCCGATATGTCTCACGCTTCATGACAGTTCTGTCCTGAACACATCTATATGTCAGTATTGCGTCATACTTATAGCGTCACCTATTGGTGAAAAAGGAAGTCCTCATAACTCCTACATACATTATCCGATTTGCACCAAATTGCTGACGATTCATGAAGGTCGCATTCTGAACACATCTATGCGTCCGGATTGAGTCACTCTTACAGCGCCACCTACTGGTGAAACAGGAAGTACTCATAACTCCTTCATACGTTATCCGATTTACTCCAAATTGCTCACGCTTGATGAAGGTCGCATCCTGAACACATCTCTGCGTGAGCATTGGGTCATACAAATAGCGCCAACTTCTGCTTACAGGAAGTCATCATAACTCCTACATACATTGTCCGATTTACACAACATTTCTCACGCTTCATCAAGGTACTGTCCTGAACACATCTATGCGTTTGTATTGAGTCACGCTTAGAGCGCCACCTACTGGTGACAGGAAGTTTCTCTCAGTACTGGACACCGAAATAGCACACACTTTAACGGCGCCACACCCCGACCCGCGTGGGGTGCGAGGGCCCGCTCACTGCTGCTCGCAGCCCTAGTTATTATTAGGGCCCGAGCACTGGCGGTGCGAGGCCCTATTGTATTTCGAAGGATTATTATTATTCTCCTTCTCCTTCTTCTTCTCCCCAAACAAATGCCTTTTTGGCGGCCTAAACATCGATGAAAACGGATGAAACTTTGCAGATACATCAGTCCCGGTGAAAATCGGATATTTCATTGGTGACGGAAATGGGCGTGGCAAAACGGCTCAAGAGCGCCCCCTGGAGAGTTTAAAATGGCGAGCCCCACCTTTCAGTTTGATGTAGGCGAACGAAAGTCGGTGGGCATATGTATTTCATCGAGCCACACTAAAATGTCTCTTGGAGCTATACCCAACATGCAACAGGAAGTCCGCCATTTTGCTCTTAATGTGCCATTTTGTCCTTGTTTTGACCATTTCCATGCCTCGTACTTCGACGAACTCCTCCTACAGATTTCATCTGATCAACTTCATATCGGGTCAGCTTCATCTTAAGACCTTTGTGATCAAAAGTTATCAAAAAAATTGAGTTTTCACCAAACACCCTTGCCGTGGCGCCCCGCCAAAGTTTGACATTTCGCCATAAAACACGAAGTCCTCATAACTCCTCCATACATTATCTAATTTGTCCGATATATCTCACGCTTCATGACGGTTCTGTCCTGAACACATCTATGTGTCAGTATTGCGTCATACTTATAGCGCCACCTATTGGTGAAAGAGGAAGTCCTCATAACTCCTCCATACATTATCCAATTTGTCCGATATATCTCACGCTTCATGACGGTTCTGTCCTGAACACATCTATGTGTCAGTATTGCGTCATACTTATTGCGCCACCTATTGGTAAAACAGGAAGTCCTCATAACTCCTACATACATTATCCAATTTGTCCGATATATCTCACGCTTCATGACGGTTCTGTCCTGAACACATCTATATGTCAGTATTGCGTCATACTTATTGCGCCACCTATTGGTAAAACAGGAAGTCCTCATAACTCCTCCATACATTATCCAATTTGTCAGATATATCTCACGCTTCATGACGGTTCTGTCCTGAACACATCTATGTGTCAGTATTGCGTCATACTTATAGCGCCACCTATTGGTGAAACAGGAAGTCCTCATAACTCCTCCATACATTATCCAATTTGTCCGATATATCTCACGCTTCATGACGGTTCTGTCCTGAACACATCTATGTGTCAGTATTGCGTCATACTTATAGCGCCACCTATTGGTGAAACAGTAAGTCCTCATAACTCCTCCATACATCATCCAATTCGTCCAATATATCTCACGCTTCATGAAGGTTCTGTCCTGAACACATCTATGTGTCAGTATTGCGTCATACTTATAGCGCCACCTATTGGTAAAACAGGAAGTCCTCATAACTCCTCCATACATTATCCGATTTGTCCGATATATCTCACGCTTCATGACGGTTCTGTCCTGAACACATCTATGTGTCAGTATTGCGTCATACTTATAGCGCCACCTATTGGTGAAACAGGAAGTCCTCATAACTCCTGCATACATTATCCGATTTACTCCAAATTGCTCATGCTTGATGAAGGTCACCTTCTGAACACATCTATGCGTCGGTATTGAGTTACACTTACAGCGCCACCTACTGGTGAAACAGGAAGTACTCATAACTCCTACATACATTATCCGATTTACTCCAAATTGCTCATGCTTGATGAAGGTCGCATCTTGAACACATCTGTAGGTCAGTATTGCGTCATACCTACAGCGCCACCTACTGCTTACAGGAAGTCCTCATAACTCCTACATACTTTGTCCGATTTACACAACATTTCTCACGCTTCATCAAGTTACTGTCCTGAACACATCTATGCGTCGGTATTGAGTCACGCTTAGAGCGCCACCTACTGGTGACAGGAAGTTTCTCTCAGTACTGGACACCGAAATAGCACAGCCTTTAACGGCGCCGCACCCCGACACGCGTGGGGTGCGAGGGCCCGCTCAATGCTGCTCGCAGCCCTAGTTATTATTATTCTTCTCCTTCTTCCGAAACAAATGCCTTTTTGGCGGCCTAAACATCGATGAAAACGGATGAAACTTTGCAGATACGTCAGTCCCGGTGAAAAATTTGATAATTCATGGGTGCCGGAAATAGGCGTGGCAAAACGGCTCAAGAGCGCCCCCTGGAAAATTTAAAATGGCGAGCCCCACCTTTCAGTTTGATGTAGGCGAACGAAATTCGGAGGGCATATGTATTTCATCGAGCCACACTTAAATGTCTCTTGGAGCTATACCCAACATGCAACAGGAAGTCCGCCATTTTGCTCTTAATGTGCCATTTTGTCCTTGTTTTGACCATTTCCATGCCTCGTACTTCGACGAACTCCTCCTACAGATTTCATCCGATCAACTTCATATCGGGTCAGCTTCATCTAAAGACCTTTGTGATCAAAAGTTATCAAAAAAATTGAGTTTTCACCAAACACCCTTGCCGTGGCGCCCCGCCAAAGTTTGACATTTCGCCATAAAACACGATGTCCTCATAACTCCTCCATACATTATCGGATTTGTCCGATATATCTCACGCTTCATGACGGTTCTGTCCTGAACACATCTATGTGTCAGTATTGCGTCATACTTATTGCGCCACCTATTGGTGAAACAGGAAGTCCCCATAACTCCTCCATACATTATCGGATTTGTCTGATATATCTCACGCTTCATGAGGGTTCTGTCCTGAACACATCTATGTGTCAGTATTGCGTCATACTTATAGCGCCACCTATTGGTGAAACAGGAAGTCCTCATAACTCCTACATACATTATCCAATTCGTCCGATATATCTCACGCTTCATGACTGTTCTGTCCTGAACACATCTATGTGTCAGTATTGCATCATACTTATAGCGCCACCTATTGGTGAAACAGGAAGTCCTCATAACTCCTCCATACATTATCCAATTCGTCCGATATATCTCACGCTTCATGAAGGTTCTGTCCTGAACACATCTATGTGTCAGTATTGCGTCATACTTATAGCGCCACCTATTGGTAAACCAGGAAGTCCTCATAACTCCTCCATACATTATCCGATTTGTCCGATATATCTCACGCTTCATGACGGTTCTGTCCTGAACACATCTATGTGTCAGTATTGCGTCATACTTATAGCGCCACCTATTGGTGAAACAGGAAGTCCTCATAACTCCTCCATACATTATCCGATTTGTCCGATATAGCTCACACTTCATGACGGTTCTGTCCTGAACACATCTATGTGTCAGTATTGCGTCATACGTATAGCGCCACCTATTGGTGAAACAGGAAGTCCTCATAACTCCTGCATACATCATCCGATTTGCACCAAATTGCTGACGCTTCATGAAGGTCACCCTCTGAACACATCTATGCGTCGGTATTGAGTCACACTTACAGCGCCACCTACTGGTGAAACAGGAAGTACTCATAACTCCTACATACGTTATCCGATTTACTTCAAATTGCTCAGGGTTGATGAAGGTCACGTCCTGAACACATCAGTGAGTCAGTATTGAGTCATACTTATAGCGCCGCCTACAGGTCAAGCAGGAAGTCATCATAACTCCTACATACATTGTCCGATTTACACAACATTTCTCACACTTCATCAAGGTACCGTCCTGAACACATTTATGCATCAGTATTGAGTCACGGTTAGAGCGCCACCTACTGGTGAATGGAAGGTTCTCTCAGTACAGGACACCAAAATAGCACAGCCTTTAATGGCGCCACACCCCGACATGCGTGGGGTGCGAGGGCCCGCTCAATGCTGCTCGCAGCCCTAGTTAGGGCCCGAGCACTGGCGGTGCGAGGCCCTATTGAAACTCGAAGGATTATTATTCTTCTCCTTCTTCTCCTTCTTCTTCTCCTTTACTCCAAACAAATGCCTTTTAGGCGGCCTGAACATCGATGAAAACGGATGAAACTTTGCAGATACGTCAGTCCCGGTGAAAAATTTGATAATTCATGGGTGACGGAAATGGGCGTGGCAAAACGGCTCAAGAGCGCCCCCTGGAAAGTTTAAAATGGCGAGCCCCACCTTTCAGTTTAATGTAGGCTAACGAAATTCGGTGGGTATATGTATTTCATCGAGCCACACTTAAATGTCTCTTGGAGCTATACCCAACATGCAACAGGAAGTCCGCCATTTTGCTCTTAATGTGCCATTTTGTCCTTGTTTTGACCATTTCCATGCCTCGTACTTCGACGAATTCCTCCTACAGATTTCATCCGATCAACTTCATATCGGGTCAGCTTCATCTTAAGACCTTTGTGATCAAAAGTTATCAAAAAAATTGAGTTTTCACCAAACACCCTTGCCGTGGCGCCCTGCCAAAGTTTGACATTTCGCCATAAAACACGAAGTCCTCATAACTCCTCCATACATTATCCAATTTGTCCGATATATCTCACGCTTCATGACGGTTCTGTCCTGAACACATCTATGTGTCAGTATTGCGTCATACTTATAGCGCCACCTATTGGTGAAACAGGAAGTCCTCATAACTCCTCCATACATTATCCAATTTGTCCGATATATCTCACGCTTCATGACGGTTCTGTCCTGAACACATCTATGTGTCAGTATTGCGTCATACTTATAGCGCCACCTATTGGTGAAACAGGAAGTCCTCATAACTCCTCCATACATTATCCAATTTGTCCGATATATCTCACGCTTCATGACGGTTCTGTCCTGAACACATCTATGTGTCAGTATTGCGTCATACTTATAGCGCCACCTATTGGTGAAACAGGAAGTCCTCATAACTCCTCCATACATTATCCAATTTGTCCGATATATCTCACGCTTCATGACGGTTCTGTCCTGAACACATCTATGTGTCAGTATTGCGTCATACTTATAGCGCCACCTATTGGTGAAACAGGAAGTCCTCATAACTCCTCCATACATTATCCAATTTGTCCGATATATCTCACGCTTCATGACGGTTCTGTCCTGAACACATCTATGTGTCAGTATTGCGTCATACTTATAGCGCCACCTATTGGTGAAACAGGAAGTCCTCATAACTCCTCCATACATTATCCAATTTGTCCGATATATCTCACGCTTCATGACGGTTCTGTCCTGAACACATCTATGTGTCAGTATTGCGTCATACTTATAGCGCCACCTATTGGTGAAACAGGAAGTCCTCATAACTCCTGCATACATCATCCGATTTGCACCAAATTCCTGATGCTTCATGAAGGTGACATTCTGAACACATCTATGCGTCGGTATTGAGTCACACTTACAGCGCCACCTACTGGTGAAACAGGAAGTACTGATAACTCCTACATATGTTATCCCATTTACTCCTAATTGCTCAGGGTTGATGAAGGTCACATCCTGAACACATCTGTAGGTCAGTATTGAGTCATACTTATAGCGCCGCCTACAGGTCAAGCAGGAAGTCCTCATAACTTCTACATACGTTATCCCATTTACTCCAAATTGCTCAGGGTTGTTGAAGGTCGCATCCTGAACACATCGGTGCGTGAGCATTGGGTCATACTAATAGCGCCACCTACTGCTTACAGGAAGTCATCATAACTCCTACATACATTGTCTGATTTACACAACATTTCTCACGCTTCATCAAGGTACCGTCCTGAACACATCTATGCGTCGGTATTGAGTCACGCTTAGAGCGCCACCTACTGGTGACAGGAAGTTTCTCTCAGTACTGGACACCGAAATAGCACACCCTTTGACGGCGCCACACCCCGACCCGCATGGGGTGCGAGGGCCCGCTCACTGCTGCTCGCAGCACTAGTTAAGTTTTATTATCTTTTGAGGCAAGAAAATAGCTGTAGATAATTTGATCCCACGTTATCAAAAGATCGCTTGCCAGGAGCAGCAGTCTGCCTGTGTCTAGCCGACTGACGCACTTCCCCAGCCAGGCAGGGGTTCCATCTCTCACCAGCCAGCAGTTGGGCTGGTTCGGCTAACCCTAGTTAGCTAGACACTACGTAAATTTGCCAAATTGCTTAAATACGACACACACAACATAAAACTGCCTATAACTAGTTGAATCTTGATGTTAGTAAGATATCTCCGAATTTAATATATATATATTTTCAGTCCAGTCCTCCTATTTAATGTGTACAAATGCAGAAAAAGCAGACGCGACGCGGATTTGGTAGTCACGTGATTTCGGGCTGTACACCCAACACGGTTGCAATGTAAAAGAACTGGGCGTTAAATGGCACGCGAAACGATTAAAATGCGTTGACATGACACGCGAAATTACTTTAAATTGGCGTGCTATTTATACGCCTTCCCATGAGATCACGTTGCATTACTACACAAAGTGGATTTTCTTCACTTTACATACATGTCAAACGTCTATCCTTAAAAAAAAAAAAATTTAACAAGTCCTCTCTGTCTCTCTCTACCCCCCCATCCCCCCAGGTGACGGCTGCCCAGCAGATCCCCATCGCCCTGCACACGTCTCTGCAGGCCCAGCCTCAGCTGGGGCTTCACGGAGGCCTGCCCGTCTCCCTGTCCCAGGAGAGGTTCAACTCAATCACCCCCTTAAAGTAAGCAAACCCCCCCCCCCCCAGCTCACTGCTGTCAGGTACCCCACATCCAGCTTACTGCTGTCAGTTACCCCACACCCAGCTTATCCCTGTCAGTTACCCCACACCCAGCTTATCCCTGTCAGTTACCCCACACCCAGCTCACTCCCCCCCACTCCCTTGAGGGAGAAAAGAAAACTAACCCTGTTTACCAAATGCCATTCTCCACCAGCTTGTACCACCTCGACCTCGGGTCTCACCGGCCTCGTCTCCTGTCCTCCTCTCCCTCCAGGTCCCAGGTGTACATGCACCCCAACCTGTCCCAGCCCAGCCCCATAGTGCTGTCCAGCAGAGCCCCCCTGAACGGACCCTACTCTGCCTTCCCAGGCATGCAGCCCTCGGACATGGTCAAGCCACAGTCGGGCTCCAACTACCAGCCCATGAACGACAGCCAGCCCTTGGTGTACGACAGCCAAATGAACCAGGGCCCCAGCGTGGGCTCCTCCCAGCTCATAGACTCCCAGCTCATACAGGTAAGAAGCTATTGACCCACAGCATGATACACCTACATCCTGTGAGCCAGATTGACAATGATTGACCAACAGATGGACCAAGAAATCTATTTTATTCTCATTTATTGGTATTTTCTGCATTGCTTTTACTCTATTTTATGCTCATTTAATGATTTTTTAAAATATTTTCCCCTTGTTCACCTGTAGAACGAGGAACACATTTCAAATGCCAGAGGGAACATGCCTAATGCTACCAGGAGTGAAGCTGATAACCGTATCGAGAGTGAAGACATGGAGCGCAACACTGGTGGACAAAACGATATGGTACGATACACTGCTACTTCATCACCAATGTGGAAATTAAAGTTGCAGCTAAAACAAGACACGCAATTTAACAGAACTCCACAAGACAACACGACTACCACTAGAACGATTAAAGTGCTATAGTGATAAAAGTACTATATAAACAGCCATAGTTGATATGGCTCAGGCAAAGAACCCCATAACATAAATTGAGTGCATAAGAGCCATAGTTCATATGGCTCCGGCAAAGAAGCCCATTACGTAAATTGAGTGCATTTGGTAACACACTATTGCCCAGATGCCCGGTGCTCAACAGAGAGGACTAGTATAGTATCAAAGGAGGAGGTACTGGAGCACACAGGACTTCATTTCAAACTTATATTGGGTGCATTAGGTCACCAACATTTCTACATACTGTCTCACCCTGACAAAGGCAGTATGTTGAACTGTTGGTGACCTACCGCACCCAATACGAGATTGAAATGAAGACCTGTGTGTTCCAGTACCCCCTTATTTTGGGGTTGCAGCTTTGTAGGAGGATTCAATTCTTATAAAGTTGGGGTATGAAGGAATGATATTCCTGCTTCGGTCTACTGCTGCTCACATTTTCACATATCTCCTCTCTCCAGGCCCGTGAAGATGGAGCAGATTCCAATGACAAGCCCTTGTATCCTGGTGCACTGGTTTCAAGAGGGGAAAGTATACTGATGCTGATGTCATACCTGTTGCGCCATAATTTAACTGGTGAAGCTCTTACTCACCTACTGGAAATGTTTAATATAATGTTCCCAGGTCTTGTCCCATCTTCCCATTACCTTTTCCACAAATAATTTGGAAGTTCATCTACATTTGAAGCTCACTTTTACTGTCAAAACTGTCTAAAATACCTTGGTATCAGAGCAGACTGTCCCTCTCAATGTGATTCTTGCAACACAGTTTTTGACGCCAATGCAAGCCTAAAGAATGGCTTCTATTTTATTGTGTTGCCCCTTTATGCACAGATTAAGCAACTCCTGCAAGAACACGGTGTCAGTCTGAATGAAAAAACTAGAACCTCTGGGGTTGTCTCCGATATACAGTGTGGAGAAGAGTATCAAAAATTATGTGACAGTGGAGTTCTTGGCAAAGATGATTTAACACTAATCTGGAATTGTGACGGCGCACCAGTGTTCAAAAGTTCCAAAAGCAGTATTTGGCCCATTCAGTTTCAAGTTATTGAACTCAAACCAGAGGTGAGGAAAGAGCATGTTCTGATGTCAGCTTTATGGTTTGGGCCAAGTAAACCATCCATGTTAACATTATTAACACCATTTGTCAAAGAAGCTTCATTATTAGAGACCGAAGGTGTTGACTGGCAAGACGTATATGGAAACCGTCATGTATCCAAAGTGTTTGTGCTTGTTTGTAGCTCTGATTCTATGGCTCGTCCATTGCTTTGTAACACCAAGCAGTTCAATGGTTTTTATGGCTGTGACTTTTGTTATCACAAAGGTGGTAAATCCTATCCATACGATCAACCTGAACCCCTACTTCGAAATGAGATAGATCATTTTAGTCATGCAATGTCAGCTTCAGATTATGAGCCAGTGTTTGGAGTCAAAGGGCCATCTCCTTTAATGAAGCTTAGCCATTTCCAAATTATAAATGGTTTCATACCTGAATATCAACACAGTGTGTGCCTTGGAGTCACTCGACAACTGTCTACTTTGTGGTTTGATACATCAAACCATGATGCCCCCTGGTATATTGGCAACCAGATTGAAGAGGTGAATGAGCGACTTGTGAAAGTAAAACCACCTGTCGAGATAACTAGGACACCAAGGTCACTGAATGAAAGGAAGTTCTGGAAAGCCTCAGAGTGGCGAGCCTTTCTCCTCTTCTATGCTCTCCCTGTCTTGAAAGGCATACTGCCTGGCAAATACTGGAATCATTTGTTCCTGTTGGTGTTTGGCATATATACATTACTGCAGGACAAGATCAAGACGAGCAGCATCTTGGTGTCGGAACTGGCTCTTAAAAAGTTTGTCATTGAATTTCAAAGAATCTACGGGAAAAACCACATGACTTTTAACATGCACTTGCTCACACACATCACAGACAGCGTGAAACACTGGGGGCCATTATGGGCGACGTCAACCTTTACATTTGAATCTAATATGGGCACTCTTAAGAAATATTTTCATGGAACACAGTATGTTCCTTCTCAAATAGCGAGAACATTTCTGCTGTGGAGAGAATTGCCAGAAAAAGCCAAGCATACTGTCAAAAATGCACAAGTTAAGTCATTTGTTGAAGAGCTTTATTTTAATAAGCGCAGGGCCGAAAAATGTGAAATACTAAATGAAAATGTCAAGGGTTTTGGGCACCCTACATTGCAAGAAGATATCACAGCTTCATATAGGCTTCATCATCATCATCATCATCATCTTCATCCGCTTATCCGGGGTCGGGTCGCGGAGGCAGCAGCTCCAGCAGGGGGCCCCAGACATCCCTTTCCCTAGCAGCATCAACCAGCTCTGCCTGGGGAATCTTTAGCCGCTCACAGGCCAGTGCGGAGATGTAGTCCCGCCACCTGGTCCTGGGTCTACCCCGCGGCCTCCTCCCAGCCGGACACGCCTGGAACACCTCCCTAGGGAGGCGCCCAGGAGGCATCCTCACTAGATGCCCGAACCACCTCAACTGGCTCCTTTCGACGCAAAGGAGCAGCGGCTCTACTCCGAGTCTCTCCCGGATGACTGAACTTCTCACCCGATCTCTCAGGGAGACCCCAGCCACCCTCCGGAGAAAACTCATTTCGGCCGCTTGTATCCGTGATCTCGTTCTTTCGGTCATGACCCATCCTTCATGACCATAGGTGAGGGTGGGGACGAAGATAGACCGGTAGATCGAGAGCTTTGCCTTTTGGCTCAGCTCTCTTTTCGTCACAACAGTGCGGTATAGCGACTGCAGAACCGCACCAGCTGCTCCGATTCTCCGGCCAAACTCCCTCTCCATGGTTCCCTCACTCGTGAACAAGACCCCCAGATACTTGAACTCCTTCACTTGGGGTAAGGACTCATTTCCTACTCGGAGCGGACAGGCCACCGGTTTCCTGCTGAGAACCATGGCCTCAGATTTAGAAGTGCTTATTCTCATCCCAGCCGCTTCACACTCAGTTGCGAACCTATCCAGAGAGTGCTGGAGGTCGCAGGCAGCTGATGCCATCAGGACCACATCATCTGCAAAAAGCAGTGACGTGATCCCCAGCTCACCGAACTGCAAACCCACCTCCCCCCGGCTACGCCTCGATATCCTGTCCATGAAAATCACAAACAGGATTGGTGACAAAGCGCAGCCCTGGCGGAGGCCAACACCCACCGGAAAGGCAGACGACTTACTGCCGAGGACCCGGACACAGCTCTCGCTCTGGGTGTACAGGGATTGGATGGCCCTAAGTAGGGACCCCCTCACCCCATACTCCCGCATAACCCTCCACAAGACCTCTCGGGGGACCCGGTCGTAAGCCTTCTCCAAGTCCACAAAACACATGTAGACAGGTTGGGCAAACTCCCAAGCCCCCTCCAAGATCCTTGCGAGAGTGAAGAGCTGGTCGGTAGTTCCACGACCAGGACGAAATCCGCATTGTTCCTCTTCGATCTGAGGTTCGACTATCGGCCGGACCCTCCTTCATATAGGCTTGCCATCGCTAACTTGTGTGAAAATCTAAGTAACTGCTTCTGGTCTTACAAACGCTTTTTAGTTGATGGAGTTCTGTATCACAGTCAAACTTACGACAGACTAAAGAAAAGATACAACAGTGCTGTACATTTGAAAGATGGCTCATTGTGTTTAGTTAATGACTTGGTTGTTTTTAAAGAAATGTGTTCACATCAAAGCCCTGCATATTGTGCATGTACCAAACATTGCTGTGTATTAGTTGAGGTACTTGCATCTGATAGACCTTTATGTAGAGATACACAAGTAAATGTACAGAGTACTTTTATACATGAGGTTAGGAAGACTGGAAACATCAGTGCTATCTGGCCAGATATGATGAAAATGAAATGTGTGCTTGTTGAAACGGTTGACAAATTGTACATGACACCATTGCCAAATGGATATGAACGGGACTAAAAGAGCAGTCATGTTATTTTTTTTATACATAGTACCACCTCTTTCTGGTGTGCTTAAGGGTTTGCTGTAGCCTATTTATTTTAATTTTATTCTGGGCTACCATTATTTTGGAACAGAGTACCACCTTCAGGTGCTTAAGGGTTTGCTGTAGCCCATTATTTATTTTTATTTTATTCTGGGCTACCATTATTTTGGAACAGAGTACCACCTTCAGGTGCTTAAGGGTTTGCTGTAGCCCATTATTTATTTTTATTTTATTCTGGGCTACCATTATTTTGGAACAGAGCACCACCTTCAGGTGCTTAAGTGTTTGCTGTAGCCCATTATTTATTTTAATTTTATTCTGGGCTACCATTATTTTGGAACAGAGTACCACCTTCAGGTGCTTAAGGGTTTGCTGTAGCCCATTATTTATTTTTATTTTATTCTGGGCTACCATTATTTTGAAACAGAGTACCACCTTCAGGTGCTTAAGGGTTTGCTGTAGCCTATTTTGTATTTGTATTTTATTCTGGGCTAACATTATTTTGGAACAGAGTACCACCTCCTGGTGCTTAAGGGTTTCCTTTAGCCTATTTAGGTATTTGTATTTTTGTTAACTTTGCACAACAGTTTCACTAACCAAATTTCTGTTTACATACTAATGTACTTGATTGGTCAATGTGTTTGACAGAGCATGGTGGATGTAGACCATGTGTTTGAGCATTTCTGACTTGTTGGCTAGTTCTGAAGGTCAACCTCGTTTGAGAACACTTTCTCAGAGTGATATTGTTTACTGTATGTGTGTACAGTATGTTTTAAAATAAAGTTGTGTTTTCTAAAGAATGTTTAATCCTCAAGTGTTATTAATACCCATGCCCTCAGCACGTGATTATGCTCTTGTTTCTATGGTGGTAACAGGTGGACACTGGAGGTAGAAAGCACAAATGGTTGCAAAGTACCAGCAATAGGCTCTTTGCACAAGCTCCACTACCAGAAATTCTACAGGAATATTTATTTCCTGTCCTATACCATTGGATGGAAGTGATTAATCAGGTGTGATCAGGTGTGCTGCACACCTGATTAATCACTTCCATCCAATAGTATAGGACAGGAAATAAGGATGCCTGTAGAATTTCAGGAAGTAGTGGAGCTTGTGCAAAGAGCCTATAGAGTACTTCAGGTAAGTCAAGGGTAAATGCAGAGAAAGCAATAAAGTAACCGTTACAGTCTATCAATATGCAGCGAGAGGAATAACTTGCCAGAACTAATTGTAAGGGAGCAACAGAAGTGAACGTCTGAAATGTGTATCACCATTCTTTCTCATATCTTGGGTTAAATAGTACATAAGACCAAATATACTGACTGTATTAATTGTCAGTGTGAGTCAAGTATACTTCAGTGTACAGTAAAAGTATAGGCAAGTATAGGCCAAATATACTTGCACTTTTCTAAAGTATACTTTTGTTTAGTATATCTCTGATTAGTACATAAAAAGTAAACTGAAAATATACTTGGCTCATTTCAAGTATAAAGAAGTATACTAACAGTATACTTGAATAAACTTATTTTTGGTAAGGGAACCTAAACCTTTATTACTTATACCTAAACCTAACCCAAACCCTTATCCTGAACCTAATTTTACAGACTAATATACCTAAACTTAACCCAACCCTTACTCTAAACCTAAAACTCGGACTACTACACCTAAACCTAAACTTAAAACCTTATTCTAACCCGACTGCAGTGGCTGGTTGGTTTCCCTCCTCCTCTCTCTGCCTCCACGGCCGGTGACGAAACCTTCACCCTTCTAGTTAACTCTTAAATGAGTACAACTAGTCCTCTGATGTGAAATGAGTAAACCACCTGGGCCACCATCCTTCTCCTTTCTCGTTCTCCCCAACACCCTTTCTCCCTCCTCTCTTGGCATCCACGGCCGGTGACGAAACCTTCACCCTTCTAGTTAACTCTTAAATGAGTACAACTAGTCCTCTGATTGGAAGTGAGTAAACATCTGGACCACCATCCTTCTCCTTTCTCGTTCTCCCTTCTCTCTTTTCTCCCCCAGCTACCATGAGTAGCTGATCTCATCCACCTCCTTCACTGTGCATACATAGGAACCAAAATTCTCTCATTCCTGCCACCTATACCTCTACCTCTTTCCCAGTCAATCCCAGGAGGGTCTTGTGTCTGGTTGGTTTCAATGGGAACTGCAACTCGGTGTCCACACCGAAACTAAGGGGCGCGTGCGTCCTACGGGGTGTGTTCCTCGTTAATCTTCCAAAACCTAACCCGCAAAAACCTTGGCCTTCCATGTCCTTGACTGTCTCCTAACAAATTGTCTGTTCTCTCGTAATTCCAAACCATAAAGTAACTTGGTTTAGGTCGAGTGCGCCTTTCTGGAGGAGGCTGGGTTTGAAGTTTCATCCAAACCATAAAGTAACTTGGCTTAGGCTCTGTCACTAATCCCGGTCCCATCCTAAAACTATTGGATATCAATGTTTTCCATTTTCCTTATATGCACTTTATCCCTTTTCTATCCTTCCTCCTACTTCCCTCCAGCCCTCTTGCATATCAGGAACCAAATCTTATCTCTCATTCCTACCACCTGTACCTCTACCTCTATCCCAGTTAATGGATTCTCTCGTAATTCCAAACCATAAAGTAACTTGGTTTAGGTCGAGTGCGCTTTCGTTGGAGGAATTGGGTTTGTAGTTTCATCCAACCCATAAAGTAACTTGGATTAGGCTCTGTGACTCACTCCCCTTCCATCCCTACAATTGACTATTTTATGGTTTTCCATACTTCCTCAAATGCTTTCCATCTTCTCTTCCCACAGTTCCCCCTGCTCCTTCTTCTCCCAGTCTCCTAACCCTTCCTAAAACAGTTGGCCATTTAATGTTTTCCATTATTCCTTTATATGCCCATGATCTGTTAATTCCCCTTACTCTGATACTTTCTGTATCCTAAATTGACTATACAACCCTTAGGAGGGGAGTCCAGTCATTTGATCCCATAGTCAAACTTGTAGTTACCACGTGCAAGTTAGAGTCCGGAGTATATAAGGAGCTACACACAGCCCAGGATGACCAGAAGACCGTTGGAGCCATGGAGGAGCTACACACATCCCATAATGACCAGAAGACCGTTGGAGCCATGGAGGATTCATGCACCAGAGGCAAGCTTCACTTGGAAGTTTTCGCAAATCCCCTTATTCCGTTTCGTTAAATCTAGCAGTTGTCGGTAATTGTAATATTTTACTTTCAGCTCTTTTCATTAAATTGTGTGTGTTTGGATGTTAATGATCAGTTCCAACAATATATTATTTCTATACAACAATGTGTGTGTGTTTGGTTCATTTCTTGAGTGAATGATATGTAGGGCAGTTAAAGCAGACCTGTTGAATATACTTCATTATTAGAGACTGATGTGTGTTAAACTGACAACTGAAAACCTCCACAGGATTAATTATCTTACTGCTTTATTACAAACCTGAATGTTCACATTGTTCAGTGATTGGTTACATACTATGACTACATATAATACATGTATTATCATAAATAAATATTGTTTATGTAATTGTGCAGTTTACATATGTGGTCCCTATATACCATAATAGATGACTCCTGTAGTACCATCAATTTACAATGGAAAAATAAATAAGAATATTGTGCAAACATACTAATCTGAACTGTTTTCTACATAGTTGAATCAGAGATATTCCTGAGTTGGGGAGCCGTGAGGATGCAGGAAACATGGTTTATAAATACCCCATGTGGACAGAAGTATTGGGACCTTCACTTAACACCTTCATGCTTTCATCACGTCCCATTCTGATACGGAGTTGGTCCCTTTGCAGCTTTAACAGCCACTCTTCTGTTCTGGGAAGCATTTCTAACAGGTTTAGGAGCGTCTGGGAATGTTTGCTCATTCATCCAGAGGAGCATAAGGTCAGATATTGAGGACCAGCTGCATCAAATAGGAGATTATTCAGACGATTTTTTTTTTTATTAAGTTTTTTTGAGATGATCCGTAAACTCCAGTACTCTCCTATTTGACAAACCGGAAAACCGTTCCAGCTGCCATTTATACACCCAACGAGGTTCCACGAGGCCATAAGCCAAACTAACCAAAATTAAAATGATCTCGAATCGAATATAAAAAATACACTGAAAAATCGTTTAAAAATATGAAGAAATGTTTCTAATGAAAACCATTAGAATTATTTGCGTCCTCCTTATGCAAACACCACGTGACTCCCAACCATAAACAACATGGCGGCGCCCTGTGCCGCTCGGTTTCTATCAAGAGCAGGTAAGAACATTCCCGACCCTTCATTATGAGAGACCCAGAACAACCACGAACACAACGAATGTGAATAGTGACCTGTAGACAACGTCTTTAATTACACATGAAATGTAGCGGTTGTTGAAAGGCTGTTCTTCCCCTGTAGCTAGCCCGCTAGCCCGGCTAGCTCATACTGGTGCTCCTGAACACAGGGCTACTGCAGGACCGAGAGGCATCCTGAACACAGGGCTACTGCAGGACCGAGCTCCTGCTCCTGAACACAGGGCTACTGCAGGACCGAGAGGCATCCTGAACACAGGGCTACTGCAGGACCGAGCTCCTGCTCCTGAACACAGGGCTACTGCAGGACCGAGAGGCATCCTGAACACAGGGCTACTGCAGGACCGAGAGGCATCTTCACTGCCAGTCAGAGCTAACAGCTAACTTAAAGACATTAGAAACGTTTATAAATGAGCATGTACATGCCAGTTCTGTGTAAATATCATCATTAATGTATGGATGCTTGCACTCCCATTTGCACTGTCCTGTCTTTTGCGCGGTCCTGTCCTGTCCTGTCCTGTCCTGTCTTTTGCGCGGTCCTGTCCTGTCCTGTCCTGTCCTGTCCTGTCTTTTGCGCGGTCCTGTCCTGTCCTGTCCTGTCTTTTGCGCGGTCCTGTCCTGTCCTGTCCTGTCTTTTGCGCGGTCCTGTCCTGTCCTGTACTGTCTTTTGCGCGGTCCTGTCCTGTCCTGTCCTGTCCTGTCCGTGCACCTTGTCTGTCCTGTCCTGTCCTGTCCTGTCCGTGCACCTTGTCTGTATATTTAGTGTCCAAAACGAATCCCTAGTGTGTGAAAACCTACCTGGCTAAATAAATCTGATTCTGCTCTTTAGAAGAGCTGAACTGGGACCTGTGCTTGTGTGTGTATGAAAGAGAAGAGCTGAACTGGGACCTGTGCTTGTGTGTGTGAAAGAGAAGAGCTGAACTGGGACCTGTGCTTGTGTGTGTGAAAGAGAAGAGCTGAACTGGGACCTGTGCTTGTGTGTGTGTGAAAGAGAAGAGCTGAACTGGGACCTGTGCTTGTTGTGTATGAAAGAGAAGAGCTGAACTGGGACCTGTGCTCGTGTGTGTGTGAAAGAGAAGAGCTGAACTGGGACCTGTGCTTGTGTGTGTATGAAAGAGAAGAGCTGAACTGGGACCTGTGCTTGTGTGTGTGAAAGAGAAGAGCTGAACTGGGACCTGTGCTTGTGTGTGTGAAAGAGAAGAGCTGAACTGGGACCTGTGCTTGTGTGTGTGTGAAAGAGAAGAGCTGAACTGGGACCTGTGCTTGTGTGTGTATGAAAGAGAAGAGCTGAACTGGGACCTGTGCTTGTGTGTGTATGAAAGAGAAGAGCTGAACTGGGTCCTGTGCTTGTGTGTGTATGAAAGAGAAGAGCTGAACTGGGACCTGTGCTTGTGTGTGTATGAAAGAGAAGAGCTGAACTGGGACCTGTGCTTGTGTGTGTATGAAAGAGAAGAGCTGAACTGGGACCTGTGCTTGTGTGTGTATGAAAGAGAAGAGCTGAACTGGGACCTGTGCTTGTGTGTGTATGAAAGAGAAGAGCTGAACTGGGACCTGTGCTTGTGTGTGTGTGAAAGAGAAGAGCTGAACTGGGACCTGTGCTTGTGTGTGTGTGAAAGAGAAGAGCTGAACTGGGACCTGTGCTTGTGTGTGTATGAAAGAGAAGAGCTGAACTGGGACCTGTGCTTGTGTGTGTATGAAAGCGGGAGGGCAAACGTGACCCTTCATTCGACTTCCTCTTTTCTCTCTCCCTTCCCCCCGGAGGACTGGGCGTGTTCCTCCAGAGGGGGCGTGGCGTGGGGGTGTCCGCACCCCCCTGGGGGGCCCTCCTGTCCCAGCAGCACCGCTGCTTCTTGTGGAGGAAGTGGACGAGCTCCCACCATGTAGTCCGACCGGCCGCCGTCAGGCCTGCCTATGCAGTACCCAAGGTGCAGTAAGAACTCGCTTACCCACAATGCAGCGCTGACTCTCAAAATGTAACCTCAAAATACAAATTGCAGATCGGCGGTTCGAATCCCGGCTCCTCCTGACGACATTTCGAAGTGTCCTTGGGCACGACACTGAACCCCAAATTTCTCCCAATGAGCAGGCTAGCGCCTTGCATGGCGGCTGCCGCCACTGGTGTGTGAATGTGTGAATCAGAGGCTGGTGTAAAGTGCTTTGGATAAAAGTGCTATATACGTAAGTGCAGTCCATTTACCATTTACATCAGCTAATTTGAACAACCACCCCCTCTCTCTCTCTCTCTCTCTCTCTCTCTCTCTCTCTCTCTCTCTCTCTCTCTCTCTCTCCTCCATTCTCTCTTTCCTGTCCCTCTCTCATCTTTTCTGTCCTCTCCGCCTAGCACATAGCACATCCAGACTACGTCAGCAGAGCGTCGGTACCGGACTGGCCTGACTACATAGAGATCAAGACCCAGGAGCAGATCCAGGGTCTGTGGCGAGCGTGCCAGCTGGCCAGACGCGTACTGCTTCTGGCTGGTCTCAGTCTCAAGGTACCGTGTGACCTGCTCTTTGGTCTGACTACCAGTTTGTGCCTCGACTGATTTGACCTGTCACCCCTCCCCAGGTTGGCATGACGACAGACGAGATTGACTTCATGGTTCACCAGGAGACCGTTGGCCACGACGCCTACCCTTCTCCCCTGAGGTACGGAGGCTTCCCCAAGTCCGTCTGCACGTCCGTCAACAACGTGATCTGCCACGGCATTCCTGACAGGTACACACACACACACACACACACACACACACACACACACACACTCTTGAGCTCATTACTGCCACCCCAGTGACAGCACAGCACAGGGCCAGAGGTACTGTCATGTTTTTGCTGGTGTGCGTTTGTTTGTTTGTTTGTTAGCAGGATTATGCTAAAACTATCTGACCGATTTTCATGAGACTCGGTGGAGGAGTGCATCATGGGACTGGGTGGAGGAGTGCATCATGGGACTGGGTGGAGGAGTGCATCATGGGACTGGGTGGAGGAGTGCATCATGGGACTGGGTGGAGGAGTGCATCATGGGACTGGGTGGAGGAGTGCATCATGGGACTCGGTGGAGGAGTGCATCATGGGACTGGGTGGAGGAGTGCATCATGGGACTGGGTGGAGGAGTGCATCATGGGACTGGGTGGAGGAGTGCATCATGGGACTGGGTGGAGGAGTGCATCATGGGACTGGGTGGAGGAGTGCATCATGGGACTGGGTGGAGGAGTGCATCATGGGACTGGGTGGAGGAGTGCATCATGAGCCAACTTAGAAACCATTACATTTTGGAACAGATCCGAATCACAGGGAAGATCCCAGAATAAAACCAAAACTCTAAGCGAAGCCAGCGCCCCTTGTGGGGTCTACAAGAGACATGGTAACTAACTCCAAACCATAAAGTAACTTGGCTTAGGCTCTGTCACTAATCCCGGTCCCATCCTAAAACTATTGGATATCAATGTTTTCCATTTTCCTTATATGCACTTTATCCCTTTTCTATCCTTCCTCCTACTTCCCTCCAGCCCTCTTGCATATCAGGAACCAAATCTTATCTCTCATTCCTACCACCTGTACCTCTACCTCTATCCCAGTTAATGGATTCTCTCGTAATTCCAAACCATAAAGTAACTTGGTTTAGGTCGAGTGCGCTTTCGTTGGAGGAATTGGGTTTGTAGTTTCATCCAACCCATAAAGTAACTTGGATTAGGCTCTGTGACTCACTCCCCTTCC
Source organism: Borostomias antarcticus (assembly GCF_949987555.1). NCBI lineage: Eukaryota > Metazoa > Chordata > Actinopteri > Stomiiformes > Stomiidae > Borostomias > Borostomias antarcticus. The sequence continues at coordinate 225,365 of NW_028176587.1, read as the reverse complement.
ATCCCTACAATTGACTATTTTATGGTTTTCCATACTTCCTCAAATGCTTTCCATCTTCTCTTCCCACAGTTCCCCCTGCTCCTTCTTCTCCCAGTCTCCTAACCCTTCCTAAAACAGTTGGCCATTTAATGTTTTCCATTATTCCTTTATATGCCCATGATCTGTTAATTCCCCTTACTCTGATACTTTCTGTATCCTAAATTGACTATACAACCCTTAGGAGGGGAGTCCAGTCATTTGATCCCATAGTCAAACTTGTAGTTACCACGTGCAAGTTAGAGTCCGGAGTATATAAGGAGCTACACACAGCCCAGGATGACCAGAAGACCGTTGGAGCCATGGAGGAGCTAAACACATCCCATAATGACCAGAAGACCGTTGGAGCCATGGAGGATTCATGCACCAGAGGCAAGCTTCACTTGGAAGTTTTCGCAAATCCCCTTATTCCGTTTCGTTAAATCTAGCAGTTGTCGGTAATTGTAATATTTTACTTTCAGCTCTTTTCATTTAATTGTGTGTGTTTGGATGTTAATGATCAGTTCCAACAATATATTATTTCTATACAACAATGTGTGTGTGTTTGGTTCATTTCTTGAGTGAATGATATGTAGGGCAGTTAAAGCAGACCTGTTGAATATACTTCATTATTAGAGACTGATGTGTGTTAAACTGACAACTGAAAACCTCCACAGGATTAATTATCTTACTGCTTTATTACAAACCTGAATGTTCACATTGTTCAGTGATTGGTTACATACTATGACTACATATAATACATGTATTATCATAAATAAATATTGTTTATGTAATTGTGCAGTTTACATATGTGGTCCCTATATACCATAATAGATGACTCCTGTAGTACCATCAATTTACAATGGAAAAATAAATAAGAATATTGTGCAAACATACTAATCTGAACTGTTTTCTACATAGTTGAATCAGAGATATTCCTGAGTTGGGGAGCCGTGAGGATGCAGGAAACATGGTTTATAAATACCCCATGTGGACAGAAGTATTGGGACCTTCACTTAACACCTTCATGCTTTCATCACGTCCCATTCTGATACGGAGTTGGTCCCTTTGCAGCTTTAACAGCCACTCTTCTGTTCTGGGAAGCATTTCTAACAGGTTTAGGAGCGTCTGGGAATGTTTGCTCATTCATCCAGAGGAGCATAAGGTCAGATATTGAGGACCAGCTGCATCAAATAGGAGATTATTCAGACGATTTTTTTTTTTTATTAAGTTTTTTTGAGATGATCCGTAAACTCCAGTACTCTCCTATTTGACAAACCGGAAAACCGTTCCAGCTGCCATTTATACACCCAACGAGGTTCCACGAGGCCATAAGCCAAACTAACCAAAATTAAAATGATCTCGAATCGAATATAAAAAATACACTGAAAAATCGTTTAAAAATATGAAGAAATGTTTCTAATGAAAACCATTAGAATTATTTGCGTCCTCCTTATGCAAACACCACGTGACTCCCAACCATAAACAACATGGCGGCGCCCTGTGCCGCTCGGTTTCTATCAAGAGCAGGTAAGAACATTCCCGACCCTTCATTATGAGAGACCCAGAACAACCACGAACACAACGAATGTGAATAGTGACCTGTAGACAACGTCTCTAATTACACATGAAATGTAGCGGTTGTTGAAAGGCTGTTCTTCCCCTGTAGCTAGCCCGCTAGCCCGGCTAGCTCATACTGGTGCTCCTGAACACAGGGCTACTGCAGGACCGAGAGGCATCCTGAACACAGGGCTACTGCAGGACCGAGCTCCTGCTCCTGAACACAGGGCTACTGCAGGACCGAGAGGCATCCTGAACACAGGGCTACTGCAGGACCGAGCTCCTGCTCCTGAACACAGGGCTACTGCAGGACCGAGAGGCATCCTGAACACAGGGCTACTGCAGGACCGAGCTCCTGCTCCTGAACACAGGGCTACTGCAGGACCGAGAGGCATCCTGAACACAGGGCTACTGCAGGACCGAGAGGCATCTTCACTGCCAGTCAGAGCTAACAGCTAACTTAAAGACATTAGAAACGTTTATAAATGAGCATGTACATGCCAGTTCTGTGTAAATATCATCATTAATGTATGGATGCTTGCACTCCCATTTGCACTGTCCTGTCTTTTGCGCGGTCCTGTCCTGTCTTTTGCGCGGTCCTGTCCTGTCCTGTCCTGTCCTGTCTTTTGCGCGGTCCTGTCCTGTCCTGTCCTGTCCTGTCTTTTGCGCGGTCCTGTCCTGTCCTGTCCTGTCTTTTGCGCGGTCCTGTCCTGTCCTGTCTTTTGCGCGGTCCTGTCCTGTCCTGTCCTGTCCTGTCCGTGCACCTTGTCTGTCCTGTCCTGTCCTGTCCGTGCACCTTGTCTGTCCTGTCCTGTCCTGTCCTGTCCGTGCACCTTGTCTGTATATTTAGTGTCCAAAACGAATCCCTAGTGTGTGAAAACCTACCTGGCTAAATAAATCTGATTCTGCTCTTTAGAAGAGCTGAACTGGGACCTGTGCTTGTGTGTGTATGAAAGAGAAGAGCTGAACTGGGACCTGTGCTTGTGTGTGTGAAAGAGAAGAGCTGAACTGGGACCTGTGCTTGTGTGTGTGAAAGAGAAGAGCTGAACTGGGACCTGTGCTTGTGTGTGTATGAAAGAGAAGAGCTGAACTGGGTCCTGTGCTTGTGTGTGTGTGAAAGAGAAGAGCTGAACTGGGACCTGTGCTTGTGTGTGTGTGAAAGAGAAGAGCTGAACTGGGACCTGTGCTTGTTGTGTATGAAAGAGAAGAGCTGAACTGGGACCTGTGCTCGTGTGTGTGTGAAAGAGAAGAGCTGAACTGGGACCTGTGCTTGTGTGTGTATGAAAGAGAAGAGCTGAACTGGGACCTGTGCTTGTGTGTGTGAAAGAGAAGAGCTGAACTGGGACCTGTGCTTGTGTGTGTGAAAGAGAAGAGCTGAACTGGGACCTGTGCTTGTGTGTGTATGAAAGAGAAGAGCTGAACTGGGACCTGTGCTTGTTGTGTATGAAAGAGAAGAGCTGAACTGGGACCTGTGCTTGTGTGTGTATGAAAGAGAAGAGCTGAACTGGGCCCTGTGCTTGTGTGTGTATGAAAGAGAAGAGCTGAACTGGGACCTGTGCTTGTGTGTGTATGAAAGAGAAGAGCTGAACTGGGACCTGTGCTTGTGTGTGTATGAAAGAGAAGAGCTGAACTGGGACCTGTGCTTGTGTGTGTGTGAAAGAGAAGAGCTGAACTGGGACCTGTGCTTGTGTGTGTGTGAAAGAGAAGAGCTGAACTGGGACCTGTGCTTGTGTGTGTATGAAAGAGAAGAGCTGAACTGGGACCTGTGCTTGTGTGTGTATGAAAGCGGGAGGGCAAACGTGACCCTTCATTCGACTTCCTCTTTTCTCTCTCCCTTCCCCCCGGAGGACTGGGCGTGTTCCTCCAGAGGGGGCGTGGCGTGGGGGTGTCCGCACCCCCCTGGGGGGCCCTCCTGTCCCAGCAGCACCGCTGCTTCTTGTGGAGGAAGTGGACGAGCTCCCACCATGTAGTCCGACCGGCCGCCGTCAGGCCTGCCTATGCAGTACCCAAGGTGCAGTAAGAACTCGCTTACCCACAATGCAGCGCTGACTCTCAAAATGTAACCTCAAAATACAAATTGCAGATCGGCGGTTCGAATCCCGGCTCCTCCTGACGACATTTCGAAGTGTCCTTGGGCACGACACTGAACCCCAAATTTCTCCCAATGAGCAGGCTAGCGCCTTGCATGGCGGCTGCCGCCACTGGTGTGTGAATGTGTGAATCAGAGGCTGGTGTAAAGTGCTTTGGATAAAAGTGCTATATACGTAAGTGCAGTCCATTTACCATTTACATCAGCTAATTTGAACAACCACCCCCTCTCTCTCTCTCTCTCTCTCTCTCTCTCTCTCTCTCTCTCTCTCCTCCATTCTCTCTTTCCTGTCCCTCTCTCATCTTTTCTGTCCTCTCCGCCTAGCACATAGCACATCCAGACTACGTCAGCAGAGCGTCGGTACCGGACTGGCCTGACTACATAGAGATCAAGACCCAGGAGCAGATCCAGGGTCTGTGGCGAGCGTGCCAGCTGGCCAGACGCGTACTGCTTCTGGCTGGTCTCAGTCTCAAGGTACCGTGTGACCTGCTCTTTGGTCTGACTACCAGTTTGTGCCTCGACTGATTTGACCTGTCACCCCTCCCCAGGTTGGCATGACGACAGACGAGATTGACTTCATGGTTCACCAGGAGACCGTTGGCCACGACGCCTACCCTTCTCCCCTGAGGTACGGAGGCTTCCCCAAGTCCGTCTGCACGTCCGTCAACAACGTGATCTGCCACGGCATTCCTGACAGGTACACACACACACACACACACACACACACACACACACACACACACACACACACACACACTCTTGAGCTCATTACTGCCACCCCAGTGACAGCACAGCACAGGGCCAGAGGTACTGTCATGTTTTTGCTGGTGTGCGTTTGTTTGTTTGTTTGTTTGTTAGCAGGATTATGCTAAAACTATCTGACCGATTTTCATGAGACTCGGTGGAGGAGTGCATCATGGGACTGGGTGGAGGAGTGCATCATGGGACTGGGTGGAGGAGTGCATCATGGGACTGGGTGGAGGAGTGCATCATGGGACTGGGTGGAGGAGTGCATCATGGGACTCGGTGGAGGAGTGCATCATGGGACTGGGTGGAGGAGTGCATCATGGGACTGGGTGGAGGAGTGCATCATGGGACTGGGTGGAGGAGTGCATCATGGGACTGGGTGGAGGAGTGCATCATGGGACTGGGTGGAGGAGTGCATCATGGGACTGGGTGGAGGAGTGCATCATGGGACTGGGTGGAGGAGTGCATCATGAGCCAACTTAGAAACCATTACATTTTGGAACAGATCCGAATCACAGGGAAGATCCCAGAATAAAACCAAAACTCTAAGCGAAGCCAGCGCCCCTTGTGGGGTCTACAAGAGACATGGTAACTAACTCCAAACCATAAAGTAACTTGGCTTAGGCTCTGTCACTAATCCCGGTCCCATCCTAAAACTATTGGATATCAATGTTTTCCATTTTCCTTATATGCACTTTATCCCTTTTCTATCCTTCCTCCTACTTCCCTCCAGCCCTCTTGCATATCAGGAACCAAATCTTATCTCTCATTCCTACCACCTGTACCTCTACCTCTATCCCAGTTAATGGATTCTCTCGTAATTCCAAACCATAAAGTAACTTGGTTTAGGTCGAGTGCGCTTTCGTTGGAGGAATTGGGTTTGTAGTTTCATCCAACCCATAAAGTAACTTGGATTAGGCTCTGTGACTCACTCCCCTTCCATCCCTACAATTGACTATTTTATGGTTTTCCATACTTCCTCAAATGCTTTCCATCTTCTCTTCCCACAGTTCCCCCTGCTCCTTCTTCTCCCAGTCTCCTAACCCTTCCTAAAACAGTTGGCCATTTAATGTTTTCCATTATTCCTTTATATGCCCATGATCTGTTAATTCCCCTTACTCTGATACTTTCTGTATCCTAAATTGACTATACAACCCTTAGGAGGGGAGTCCAGTCATTTGATCCCATAGTCAAACTTGTAGTTACCACGTGCAAGTTAGAGTCCGGAGTATATAAGGAGCTACACACAGCCCAGGATGACCAGAAGACCGTTGGAGCCATGGAGGAGCTACACACATCCCATAATGACCAGAAGACCGTTGGAGCCATGGAGGATTCATGCACCAGAGGCAAGCTTCACTTGGAAGTTTTCGCAAATCCCCTTATTCCGTTTCGTTAAATCTAGCAGTTGTCGGTAATTGTAATATTTTACTTTCAGCTCTTTTCATTTAATTGTGTGTGTTTGGATGTTAATGATCAGTTCCAACAATATATTATTTCTATACAACAATGTGTGTGTGTTTGGTTCATTTCTTGAGTGAATGATATGTAGGGCAGTTAAAGCAGACCTGTTGAATATACTTCATTATTAGAGACTGATGTGTGTTAAACTGACAACTGAAAACCTCCACAGGATTAATTATCTTACTGCTTTATTACAAACCTGAATGTTCACATTGTTCAGTGATTGGTTACATACTATGACTACATATAATACATGTATTATCATAAATAAATATTGTTTATGTAATTGTGCAGTTTACATATGTGGTCCCTATATACCATAATAGATGACTCCTGTAGTACCATCAATTTACAATGGAAAAATAAATAAGAATATTGTGCAAACATACTAATCTGAACTGTTTTCTACATAGTTGAATCAGAGATATTCCTGAGTTGGGGAGCCGTGAGGATGCAGGAAACATGGTTTATAAATACCCCATGTGGACAGAAGTATTGGGACCTTCACTTAACACCTTCATGCTTTCATCACGTCCCATTCTGATACGGAGTTGGTCCCTTTGCAGCTTTAACAGCCACTCTTCTGTTCTGGGAAGCATTTCTAACAGGTTTAGGAGCGTCTGGGAATGTTTGCTCATTCATCCAGAGGAGCATAAGGTCAGATATTGAGGACCAGCTGCATCAAATAGGAGATTATTCAGACGATTTTTTTTTTTTATTAAGTTTTTTTGAGATGATCCGTAAACTCCAGTACTCTCCTATTTGACAAACCGGAAAACCGTTCCAGCTGCCATTTATACACCCAACGAGGTTCCACGAGGCCATAAGCCAAACTAACCAAAATTAAAATGATCTCGAATCGAATATAAAAAATACACTGAAAAATCGTTTAAAAAATATGAAGAAATGTTTCTAATGAAAACCATTAGAATTATTTGCGTCCTCCTTATGCAAACACCACGTGACTCCCAACCATAAACAACATGGCGGCGCCCTGTGCCGCTCGGTTTCTATCAAGAGCAGGTAAGAACATTCCCGACCCTTCATTATGAGAGACCCAGAACAACCACGAACACAACGAATGTGAATAGTGACCTGTAGACAACGTCTTTAATTACACATGAAATGTAGCGGTTGTTGAAAGGCTGTTCTTCCCCTGTAGCTAGCCCGCTAGCCCGGCTAGCTCATACTGGTGCTCCTGAACACAGGGCTACTGCAGGACCGAGAGAGGGCTACTGCAGGACCGAGCTCCTGCTCCTGAACACAGGGCTACTGCAGGACCGAGCTCCTGCTCCTGAACACAGGGCTACTGCAGGACCGAGCTCCTGCTCCTGAACACAGGGCTACTGCAGGACCGAGCTCCTGCTCCTGAACACAGGGCTACTGCAGGACCGAGCTCCTGCTCCTGAACACAGGGCTACTGCAGGACCGAGAGGCATCTTCACTGCCAGTCAGAGCTAACAGCTAACTTAAAGACATTAGAAACGTTTATAAATGAGCATGTACATGCCAGTTCTGTGTAAATATCATCATTAATGTATGGATGCTTGCACTCCCATTTGCACTGTCCTGTCTTTTGCGCGGTCCTGTCCTGTCCTGTCCTGTCCTGTCTTTTGCGCGGTCCTGTCCTGTCCTGTCCTGTCCTGTCCTGTCTTTTGCGCGGTCCTGTCCTGTCCTGTCTTTTGCGCGGTCCTGTCCTGTCCTGTCCTGTCTTTTGCGCGGTCCTGTCCTGTCCTGTCCTGTCCGTGCACCTTGTCTGTCCTGTCCTGTCCTGTCCTGTCCGTGCACCTTGTCTGTCCTGTCCTGTCCTGTCCTGTCCGTGCACCTTGTCTGTATATTTAGTGTCCAAAACGAATCCCTAGTGTGTGAAAACCTACCTGGCTAAATAAATCTGATTCTGCTCTTTAGAAGAGCTGAACTGGGACCTGTGCTTGTGTGTGTATGAAAGAGAAGAGCTGAACTGGGACCTGTGCTTGTGTGTGTGAAAGAGAAGAGCTGAACTGGGACCTGTGCTTGTGTGTGTGAAAGAGAAGAGCTGAACTGGGACCTGTGCTTGTGTGTGTGTGAAAGAGAAGAGCTGAACTGGGACCTGTGCTTGTTGTGTATGAAAGAGAAGAGCTGAACTGGGACCTGTGCTCGTGTGTGTGTGAAAGAGAAGAGCTGAACTGGGACCTGTGCTTGTGTGTGTATGAAAGAGAAGAGCTGAACTGGGACCTGTGCTTGTGTGTGTGAAAGAGAAGAGCTGAACTGGGACCTGTGCTTGTGTGTGAAAGAGAAGAGCTGAACTGGGACCTGTGCTTGTGTGTGTATGAAAGAGAAGAGCTGAACTGGGACCTGTGCTTGTTGTGTATGAAAGAGAAGAGCTGAACTGGGACCTGTGCTTGTGTGTGTGTGAAAGAGAAGAGCTGAACTGGGACCTGTGCTTGTGTGTGTATGAAAGAGAAGAGCTGAACTGGGACCTGTGCTTGTGTGTGTATGAAAGAGAAGAGCTGAACTGGGACCTGTGCTTGTGTGTGTATGAAAGAGAAGAGCTGAACTGGGACCTGTGCTTGTGTGTGTGTGAAAGAGAAGAGCTGAACTGGGACCTGTGCTTGTGTGTGTGTGAAAGAGAAGAGCTGAACTGGGACCTGTGCTTGTGTGTGTATGAAAGAGAAGAGCTGAACTGGGACCTGTGCTTGTGTGTGTATGAAAGCGGGAGGGCAAACGTGACCCTTCATTCGACTTCCTCTTTTCTCTCTCCCTTCCCCCCGGAGGACTGGGCGTGTTCCTCCAGAGGGGGCGTGGCGTGGGGGTGTCCGCACCCCCCTGGGGGGCCCTCCTGTCCCAGCAGCACCGCTGCTTCTTGTGGAGGAAGTGGACGAGCTCCCACCATGTAGTCCGACCGGCCGCCGTCAGGCCTGCCTATGCAGTACCCAAGGTGCAGTAAGAACTCGCTTACCCACAATGCAGCGCTGACTCTCAAAATGTAACCTCAAAATACAAATTGCAGATCGGCGGTTCGAATCCCGGCTCCTCCTGACGACATTTCGAAGTGTCCTTGGGCACGACACTGAACCCCAAATTTCTCCCAATGAGCAGGCTAGCGCCTTGCATGGCGGCTGCCGCCACTGGTGTGAATGTGTGAATCAGAGGCTGGTGTAAAGTGCTTTGGATAAAAGTGCTATATACGTAAGTGCAGTCCATTTACCATTTACATCAGCTAATTTGAACAACCACCCCCTCTCTCTCTCTCTCTCTCTCTCTCTCTCTCTCTCTCCTCCATTCTCTCTTTCCTGTCCCTCTCTCATCTTTTCTGTCCTCTCCGCCTAGCACATAGCACATCCAGACTACGTCAGCAGAGCGTCGGTACCGGACTGGCCTGACTACATAGAGATCAAGACCCAGGAGCAGATCCAGGGTCTGTGGCGAGCGTGCCAGCTGGCCAGACGCGTACTGCTTCTGGCTGGTCTCAGTCTCAAGGTACCGTGTGACCTGCTCTTTGGTCTGACTACCAGTTTGTGCCTCGACTGATTTGACCTGTCACCCCTCCCCAGGTTGGCATGACGACAGACGAGATTGACTTCATGGTTCACCAGGAGACTGTTGGCCACGACGCCTACCCTTCTCCCCTGAGGTACGGAGGCTTCCCCAGTCCGTCAACAACGTGATCTGCCACGGCATTCCTGACAGGTACACACACACACACACACACACAAACACACACACACACACACACTCTTGAGCTCATTACTGCCACCCCAGTGACAGCACAGCACAGGGCCAGAGGTACTGTCATGTTTTTGCTGGTGTGCGTTTGTTTGTTTGTTTGTTTGTTAGCAGGATTATGCTAAAACTATCTGACCGATTTTCATGAGACTCGGTGGAGGAGTGCATCATGGGACTGGGTGGAGGAGTGCATCATGGGACTGGGTGGAGGAGTGCATCATGGGACTGGGTGGAGGAGTGCATCATGGGACTGGGTGGAGGAGTGCATCATGGGACTCGGTGGAGGAGTGCATCATGGGACTGGGTGGAGGAGTGCATCATGGGACTGGGTGGAGGAGTGCATCATGGGACTGGGTGGAGGAGTGCATCATGGGACTGGGTGGAGGAGTGCATCATGGGACTGGGTGGAGGAGAGGGCCCGGCGACTTGTCAACCCTGGCGTAGCTGCCTTTTTGGCAGATAGGGGGATGGGTGGGATTAGACATAGCAACATCCGCCATGATTTGGACTACTTTCATAGGGACGGGGTTCATCTCAACCATAGGGGTAACGAGGTTTTCCTCCTAAATTTCCACGATGGCCTGCGCTCCGTCTGTCCACTGAGTAGAACCCATTGATTCCACCTGCACACACGCAAACAACGGCTCTTTTAAGAGCCACCTCCCTCCACATGGAATCTGCCTTGTCGTGGCGTGGAGGCTTGCGTGCCTATCCTTTCAACTCAAGGATAGGCCAGACTAAAGATTCCAAAATATATAAATAAATAAACCATGTTTTTATTGAAATAAAATTTATATTTTGTAACAAAAACAAAAACAAGAATCTGTACAAGATGTCTCCCCAGGATACATTATTTTAACCATGTTTTTATTGAAATAAAATCGGCTTTGTAGTTTTGTAAAAAAAACAAAAACAAGAATCTGTACAAACATGTATGACATTCAAAGCTGAGTATGGTCCCTATCCCATAGTCTCACATCACGTTAAAGCTGGCCAATCAGCAGACAGGGGCTAGTTGGATCACTGCTTTTTCTTTTCTTTTTTTATTCTGTGAAATCCACATAGGGTCACCGCAGCTAGTTGTGTGGTGTGTGTCTGGGTGTATCTAATTGGTGGTGTGTGTATCTAGTGGTGTAGTGTGGGGGTCTGTAGTAATGTTGGGGCCTACTATGTGTGTGTGCATTAACATATGTGGGGTGTATGTTTGGTGTAGGTAAAAGTGGACGTGTGTGTCTATATGTGTGTGACATGGGCCCAGTGTTTGGTGCCCGTACATTTGGAACATTCATACTGCGGAACATAATAAATATAATAAATAACAATAGGAGAGCTTGGACAGCAAGTCAAGATGGAGTGTTGGCTTGCTGCCCAAACACGCTCTTACTGCCGCCTTGTTGTGTGCAGTGCTCCCGTGGTCCCTCTGCGCGCAGGCTCTGGTCTGTTCTCCACTGGTCTGGATCAGGTGGTGAGGTTGTTCCCTTTGGATGACAAACTTGGAACTGATAGAAGCTTGAACAAAGATTGCAAATAAAAGAACGCAATACACCACCTGTACTGCTCAAAATAAGGTACAGATATTAAAACTACTGTAGAGTCCAATGTCTCAAGCGACGTTTCCAAGGCTGACACTCAGCTGGGTGTCTGCTGGGTTCAAGGGGTGCCCATAGAAGAGCTCCTCAAGAGCAAGCTCTAACTGGTACGCCCTCCAGCTTGGCTCGAACCCCCCCTTGTGAACATGCTCTGTGAGCAGTTCCCTCAGGCAGCTTACAATGTGCATCCCCACCTGATGCAACACAGACAGCAAAACCTGATTGTCCTCGGACTTGAAGGGGATAATGAGGGGCTGAGTTTTTCGGATTTGCTGAAACGGGTATCAGCTTTCCTATCATCCATTACACCCGCCTTTGGCACTGCAGTGAGGTCCATGAAGTACCCTCCATCCAGACGGGCCAGGGGGATGCCAACCATTTGGTGGAGGCACTTCATGTCCACGGCGATCACGTCCAGGATTAGGTGGGGGGGGGGAAAGTTACGAAACTACGGAACTCAAGGTTTACAAAAAACGAAGCTCTGAGGCTTCGACTAACATTTTCAGAGAAGCTCCAAAGCTTAAAAAAGAGGGGGTTGTGGATGAGTACGACCTAGTGAGGCACTCCAAGGAACAGAGGAAAATTACTCAAAAAGTAACCAACTGGGAGGCGAACTAGCGAATAAAAGTGAAACACGGGGGAAATGGCTGCACGAGCCTTTACATACACATTTAGTGACGCGCGCAGATAATAACTGGTGACATGCCAAAGTACTAACTTTTGAACGGAAGGTCTTAGCCACTCACAACCACCACCTACCCCCACTAAATCATAGCCTAGCTTTCAAATGAAACCATCCGTGAAGCTCTACGACAACCGGAAGTGGGTGAACGCAATAGTTCGTTTTTATATATATATAGTTACACATGTAACTTCTGAACGGAAGGTCTTAGCCACTCACAACCACCACCTACCCCCACTAAATCATAGCCTAGCTTTCAAATGAAACCATTCGTGAAGCTCTACGACAACCGGAAGTGGGTGAACGCAATAGTTCGTTTTTATATATATAGGGTTACACATGTAACGTCTGAACGGAAGGGCGTAGCCACTTGCAACCACCACCTACCCCCACTAAATCATAGCCTAGCTTTCAAATGAAACCATCCGTGAAGCTCTACGACAACCGGAAGTGGGTGAACGCAATAGTTCGTTTTTATATATATATAGTTACACATGTAACTTCTGAACGGAAGGTCTTAGCCACTCACAACCACCACCTACCCCCACTAAATCATAGCCTAGCTTTCAAATGAGACCATCCGTGAAGCTCTACGACAACCGGAAGTGGGTGAACGCAATAGTTCGTTTTTATATATATAGTTACACATGTAACTTCTGAACGGAAGGTCGTAGCCACTTGCAACCACCACCTACCCCCACTAAATCATAGGCTGTGTTCGGAATCGCTCCCTCGTTCCCTCACTCCCTATTCCCTATATAGGGTTCACTATGTAGTGAACTACCTAGGGAATGGTTTAAGGAGTATTCGGACACTACACCGAACGTCACAAAAATGCGTCGGTCATTCGTGTGATGCAGGCGGATGCGCCCAGTATCGTGTAAACAAACAAGTCTAACAGGGAGCATTCACGCTGCAGGTTGAGATGTACTCACTCAGGTAGTATCGGATTTGCTTTTGTGTGTTCATTTTGAATGTTTAATCCCAAATAAAGTGCTGAAATTTAAATTCTAATCATGTGCATGTGTGTTTTTTCTACTTTGGTCCTGTCTGTTAATTGCAAGATGTAACGTTGGCTATAGCCGCGCTACCTAGCTCGCTATGAAGCGCACGATCAAGTAACATGTTTACAAACATTACATGTTTACGATTTAGCTCCGCGAGCTAGAGTTCACTAACGCCGGGCGTTTGAGATTTACCTCAGTGTGGGAAAAAGGAAAACGGTGAGGTGACTTAGCCTACACAATGCCGGTCCCGAATGTCGCTTCGTTGCTGCTCGTTCAGCTTCTTTTCCTGAGGCAGAGGCGAAGGCGCAGAAGAGCTCACCTTAACCATCTGATGCGTCTGTTGCTGATTCGCAGACGTCAACCGGTAAATAGACCAACCAACTTCTATTACTTGTTAGCTAGCTAGCTTTAAGAAAGCCCTTACAACCTTTCTAGTCAGATGGCTAATGTTCATGAAGTCTTTGCTACATTATTAGTGTGATAGACAACCCCAGCAATAGCGACTGCTGTGAAACATTTAATTAACATGATTTATTAAAACATTAACACTAACAATATTAAAACATGTTCATTTCAGATGCAGGCCCGGAGATACTGCGCCATTAACAATGCCATGCCAGTCCTACGCCTGTATTTTGATGAGGATGCGGACCTGAAGCCGGACTACAGGCTGAGCCGGGCTTCCCTGCAGTCCCTCATCCAGATGGTCAGTAGCCATCAGGACCATGGATGGGGCCATCACCTGGATGTCCTGGTGTTTGTATTTTGGCTCGCCAGTGCCACCTCATATCGCGTGGTTTCGCGGGCCTTTCATATTCCCCGGACCACAGTCCACGACATGGTCCACCGCGTGGCCAAGAAGCTGCTGGCAGTAACACACAGGGTCATCAAGTTCCCAAGCCGCGCTGACCTGGAGACGGTGGGAGAAGGGTTCAGTCGGCTGGCTGGCTCTGAGGTTTTCTCCACCGTGGTTGGCAGCATTGATGGCTGCCAAATCCGTGTTAAACCCCCCTCAGATGCCCAGTGCTATCTGAATCGGAAATTGTTCCATTCAATCCAGCTCCAGGCGGTCGTGGATCACAAGGGGGTGTTCCTGGACATCTTTGTTGGGTACCCGGGGTCTGTCCACGACTCAAGAGTCCTCAGGAACAGCCCCCTTTTCAGCCAACAGCTCTACCCACCAGAGGGCTACTGCATCCTTGGGGATGGTGGGTACCCTTGCCTGTCAGCCCCCATCACACTCATCACCCCATACAAGGAGCCAGTGCGTAGTCCCGTCGCCAGAAGGTTCAATCGCCATCACGCCAAGGCCAGGTCGATTGTGGAGCGCACGTTTGGTGTCATGAAAACCCGGTGGAGGTCAATTTTTTTCAAGGCACTTGAGGTGAAGCCAACCTTTGCGCCCGACGTTGTCGCCTGCTGTGCCATACTGCACAACATCTGCACATCAAATGGTGACGTCATGGAGCCAGCTGAGGAGTTCTTCAGGCCTGATGACAACGCTGACGAGCCACATCTTCAGGATCAGCAGCGTGGGGAGCGAATCAGACAGCAGATGGCAGCGGCTGTCTCTGCTCCTGGTCATCTGGTGCCAGCTCTTGAGGGCCATGATTACCTGTGAGCTTGGAAGAAGAGAGGGGGAAGATCAAAAATCAGTTCTTTTTTTACCGCCTTGAGGCTTTGACTTTCTGGAAATCAGTTCTTTTTTTACCGCCTTGAGGCTTTGACTTTATAGAATCCGTTCTTTTTTGTTTTTAAACATTTTTATGGAAGGCACTGGATCAGCGTTCCCGTCGCGCCTTCTGTCAGTACCTGTCCAACAGGGAAGCTAATGATCCAAACTATATCTATCACCACATTTTTTTTCTTTAATTGTATCCATTTTATGTGCAAAATCACAACCCATCTGACTGCATTATTCCTGTTAAATTTAAAATGCATAAATGTTAAATACAAGCAATACCACCCTATATGATTTCTTTCTCTATTCATCTTGTTCATAACATCAATATGTTGCCATTACTCTATACTATAAATAAACTTGCCTTGCCTTGCCTTACTCACAAGTTTATGTTGGCCTGGTTGTCTGATCCCTGCTGGATGTGTTTAATATTCTGTACAGAAAGGTAACATAACCCACAGTTAGCCTCTGTAACACATGGACAAGATGGGACGGGACGGTCCCAGGCCTGGAGTACATGGGATACCTTTAACCACAGTTGGCTATATATGTTACACGACGACACAAGATATCTAATCTTATGAACGCTTTTTTACATTGATATCTACAGAGCTATTAAACATGGCAATGGATATACAATTCCATTAGAAGTCCAACGTGGTAAACATAGGAAGACATCGGTGAGCTAGCCTTCTCTCCCCTCAAATGTGCACGGCGATATCAACCACGACGTACCACATAATAATAAATCAGTAGAGCGCATTTCTAGGACCCAATGAGCTCATATATTTACAGTATAATAATAACAATAATGATAGACCTAACATATAAATCACATTCAATTAATGTTTTACATGCAAAGCAATATCGGCACCAAAATTAGCCATAGCCTACCTACAAGCATGATCAACCCTATTCTCCATCTTCAGACTGAAAGCACGTGGCACAAAATGCGCACTAACGCGAGAATGATCTCCGTCTTCCTTACAATGAAGTAATTGAACATAATCTATACTACTAAGTGTAAATGTAGCATTGCTTAATCAGGCATACCTGTATTTTTAAAACATAATTGTATTAATATATAATTATTTTTTTCCTAAATCAAAACGTTTATTTATTTATTTTTATAATTATATTACAAGAGCATATTGTTTCAAGTATAAAACCCATACCTGTAGAAGTACTTTTTTTTTTCCTTCTCGGGCCTATGTCCTTATAATTTAGTCATAACACTTCCCCAACTGGAGAATTCCCATCTATAGGATGCAACAGCAGACACAACGACAGATAAGACATTTAATATACTTTATTTATTTTTCTGCAATTTTCTCTAACAAAGCGAGAAGTCTCTCCTCTCTAGCTTCCTCTCTTGCGGCTCTCTCCTCTGCCCTCTCCGTCACCCTGCGGAGAAACTGGAGGACAGGGTCTGCCTGCTCTGCCTCTTCTTTTCTCCGCTTGGAGGCAGGCCTTGCTTCTGCCTCCTCTCCCTGGTTCTCTCTCTCTCCTGCTTCCTGCCTGTACCCTGCCTCAGGACCCTGCTCTGCTGCAGGCTCAGCCACTGCAGTGGCCCTGGAGTGTTCCCCCCAGGCTGAGGCAACAAGGACGGGAGGCCGAATAGACGGCTTCCCCCCAAGTGCCTCATCCATGAGGGGGTACCACTTCCAGTTCCCTGCAGTGGCTTCCCCCGACTCGGTGCTGCTGCCAGTTGGTGGTGATTTGAGCTCCTTAAAATGATCAAGGCCAGGACTTATAAAATACTGATGCAATAGACACAGTACTGTCAGTACATTAATGATTCTTAAGCTGTAGTAGAAGCACTGTGCTATAAACTGAGGACAACATACCTTGTAGGTTTTTTTCATGTTCTCCCACTTTTTTGCTGCTCTGGCAGGGGTTACCACCTCCACCAGGTCCATCTCCTTCAGGACAGTCCTAGGTAACACAAATCAAATAAAGCATGATTACATTTGCTTTCATCAAATGACAGAAAAAAATAAATACAACTACAAGATTACTATGGACTGATGAGCACTGGTAAACGATGTTTTAGTATTAACATGCGACTTATTTGACTTAAGTATTATATTCAGTTGGGAAAAGTAACTTAAAACTCAAAAGATATTAGACAGCTCTTACTCCCATCCCTGGAGGGCTGCATTCCGCTTGCCTGTGAAGGCAGCGGCATGCTTGAGGCGTAGGCGTATCAGCCTCTCCACATCTTCATCGGTCCCTTGGAATAAGCAAAATATGACCAATTTAATGTCACTACTGCAGGCTACTGATACAAGACCAGAGTATGCCTGGAACTACTCACAACTAATTGTGTTAGCTAGCTAACGTACACATCAGCCTATGAAAGTACTGATTTATATAGCACACTGCAAATGTAGTGAGCTTCAAAAAACATACAAAAGCTAATGTAATGGGCTTCAAAAACATACAAAAGCTACATCCAGAAAAAGATAACTAGCTAGCATAACGTTAACAGTTACTAATAGTTACTTACATTTATAAACGAAAGTTGCCGCCGCCATCCTTCGTTCGTTCACAGCCCTCTTCGCGAGACAACTCAACTGCATTGCATTGTGGTATACCGGAGAAAATGTAGGGTACATGCACTGTACCCTGGAAATCAAGGTGACTTGTGGGTAATAAATAGTGGACTATATAGGGAACGAAAATTCCGTGGAGAATTCGGACACTACAAACAAAATGGCTGACGCCCTATATAGTGCACTATATAGTGAATAGGGAGCGATTCCGAACACAGCCATAGTCTAGCTTTCAAACGAAACCATCCGTGAAGCTCAACTGAAAACCTCCACAGGATTAATTATCTTACTGCTTTATTACAAACCTGAATGTTCACATTGTTCAGTGATTGGTTACATACTATGACTACATATAATACATGTATTATCATAAATAAATATTGTTTATGTAATTGTGCAGTTTACATATGTGGTCCCTATATACCATAATAGATGACTCCTGTAGTACCATCAATTTACAATGGAAAAATAAATAAGAATATTGTGCAAACATACTAATCTGAACTGTTTTCTACATAGTTGAATCAGAGATATTCCTGAGTTGGGGAGCCGTGAGGATGCAGGAAACATGGTTTATAAATACCCCATGTGGACAGAAGTATTGGGACCTTCACTTAACACCTTCATGCTTTCATCACGTCCCATTCTGATACGGAGTTGGTCCCTTTGCAGCTTTAACAGCCACTCTTCTGTTCTGGGAAGCATTTCTAACAGGTTTAGGAGCGTCTGGGAATGTTTGCTCATTCATCCAGAGGAGCATAAGGTCAGATATTGAGGACCAGCTGCATCAAATAGGAGATTATTCAGACGATTTTTTTTTTTTATTAAGTTTTTTTGAGATGATCCGTAAACTCCAGTACTCTCCTATTTGACAAACCGGAAAACCGTTCCAGCTGCCATTTATACACCCAACGAGGTTCCACAAGGCCATAAGCCAAACTAACCAAAATTAAAATGATCTCGAATCGAATATAAAAAATACACTGAAAAATCGTTTAAAAATATGAAGAAATGTTTGTAATGAAAACCATTAGAATTATTTGCGTCCTCCTTATGCAAACACCACGTGACTCCCAACCATAAACAACATGGCGGCGCCCTGTGCCGCTCGGTTTCTATCAAGAGCAGGTAAGAACATTCCCGACCCTTCATTATGAGAGACCCAGAACAACCACGAACACAACGAATGTGAATAGTGACCTGTAGACAACGTCTTTAATTACACATGAAATGTAGCGGTTGTTGAAAGGCTGTTCTTCCCCTGTAGCTAGCCCGCTAGCCCGGCTAGCTCATACTGGTGCTCCTGAACACAGGGCTACTGCAGGACCGAGAGGCATCCTGAACACAGGGCTACTGCAGGACCGAGCTCCTGCTCCTGAACACAGGGCTACTGCAGGACCGAGAGGCATCCTGAACACAGGGCTACTGCAGGACCGAGCTCCTGCTCCTGAACACAGGGCTACTGCAGGACCGAGAGGCATCCTGAACACAGGGCTACTGCAGGACCGAGAGGCATCTTCACTGCCAGTCAGAGCTAACAGCTAACTTAAAGACATTAGAAACGTTTATAAATGAGCATGTACATGCCAGTTCTGTGTAAATATCATCATTAATGTATGGATGCTTGCACTCCCATTTGCACTGTCCTGTCTTTTGCGCGGTCCTGTCCTTTCTTTTGCGCGGTCCTGTCCTGTCCTGTCCTGTCCTGTCTTTTGCGCGGTCCTGTCCTGTCCTGTCCTGTCCTGTCTTTTGCGCGGTCCTGTCCTGTCCTGTCCTGTCTTTTGCGCGGTCCTGTCCTGTCCTGTCTTTTGCGCGGTCCTGTCCTGTCCTGTCCTGTCCTGTCCGTGCACCTTGTCTGTCCTGTCCTGTCCTGTCCGTGCACCTTGTCTGTCCTGTCCTGTCCTGTCCTGTCCGTGCACCTTGTCTGTATATTTAGTGTCCAAAACGAATCCCTAGTGTGTGAAAACCTACCTGGCTAAATAAATCTGATTCTGCTCTTTAGAAGAGCTGAACTGGGACCTGTGCTTGTGTGTGTATGAAAGAGAAGAGCTGAACTGGGACCTGTGCTTGTGTGTGTGAAAGAGAAGAGCTGAACTGGGACCTGTGCTTGTGTGTGTGAAAGAGAAGAGCTGAACTGGGACCTGTGCTTGTGTGTGTATGAAAGAGAAGAGCTGAACTGGGTCCTGTGCTTGTGTGTGTGTGAAAGAGAAGAGCTGAACTGGGACCTGTGCTTGTGTGTGTGTGAAAGAGAAGAGCTGAACTGGGACCTGTGCTTGTTGTGTATGAAAGAGAAGAGCTGAACTGGGACCTGTGCTCGTGTGTGTGTGAAAGAGAAGAGCTGAACTGGGACCTGTGCTTGTGTGTGTATGAAAGAGAAGAGCTGAACTGGGACCTGTGCTTGTGTGTGTGAAAGAGAAGAGCTGAACTGGGACCTGTGCTTGTGTGTGTGAAAGAGAAGAGCTGAACTGGGACCTGTGCTTGTGTGTGTATGAAAGAGAAGAGCTGAACTGGGACCTGTGCTTGTTGTGTATGAAAGAGAAGAGCTGAACTGGGACCTGTGCTTGTGTGTGTATGAAAGAGAAGAGCTGAACTGGGCCCTGTGCTTGTGTGTGTATGAAAGAGAAGAGCTGAACTGGGACCTGTGCTTGTGTGTGTATGAAAGAGAAGAGCTGAACTGGGACCTGTGCTTGTGTGTGTATGAAAGAGAAGAGCTGAACTGGGACCTGTGCTTGTGTGTGTGTGAAAGAGAAGAGCTGAACTGGGACCTGTGCTTGTGTGTGTGTGAAAGAGAAGAGCTGAACTGGGACCTGTGCTTGTGTGTGTATGAAAGAGAAGAGCTGAACTGGGACCTGTGCTTGTGTGTGTATGAAAGCGGGAGGGCAAACGTGACCCTTCATTCGACTTCCTCTTTTCTCTCTCCCTTCCCCCCGGAGGACTGGGCGTGTTCCTCCAGAGGGGGCGTGGCGTGGGGGTGTCCGCACCCCCCTGGGGGGCCCTCCTGTCCCAGCAGCACCGCTGCTTCTTGTGGAGGAAGTGGACGAGCTCCCACCATGTAGTCCGACCGGCCGCCGTCAGGCCTGCCTATGCAGTACCCAAGGTGCAGTAAGAACTCGCTTACCCACAATGCAGCGCTGACTCTCAAAATGTAACCTCAAAATACAAATTGCAGATCGGCGGTTCGAATCCCGGCTCCTCCTGACGACATTTCGAAGTGTCCTTGGGCACGACACTGAACCCCAAATTTCTCCCAATGAGCAGGCTAGCGCCTTGCATGGCGGCTGCCGCCACTGGTGTGAATGTGTGAATCAGAGGCTGGTGTAAAGTGCTTTGGATAAAAGTGCTATATACGTAAGTGCAGTCCATTTACCATTTACATCAGCTAATTTGAACAACCACCCCCTCTCTCTCTCTCTCTCTCTCTCTCTCTCTCTCTCTCTCTCCTCCATTCTCTCTTTCCTGTCCCTCTCTCATCTTTTCTGTCCTCTCCGCCTAGCACATAGCACATCCAGACTACGTCAGCAGAGCGTCGGTACCGGACTGGCCTGACTACATAGAGATCAAGACCCAGGAGCAGATCCAGGGTCTGTGGCGAGCGTGCCAGCTGGCCAGACGCGTACTGCTTCTGGCTGGTCTCAGTCTCAAGGTACCGTGTGACCTGCTCTTTGGTCTGACTACCAGTTTGTGCCTCGACTGATTTGACCTGTCACCCCTCCCCAGGTTGGCATGACGACAGACGAGATTGACTTCATGGTTCACCAGGAGACCGTTGGCCACGACGCCTACCCTTCTCCCCTGAGGTACGGAGGCTTCCCCAAGTCCGTCTGCACGTCCGTCAACAACGTGATCTGCCACGGCATTCCTGACAGGTACACACACACACACACACACACACACACACACACACACACTCTTGAGCTCATTACTGCCACCCCAGTGACAGCACAGCACAGGGCCAGAGGTACTGTCATGTTTTTGCTGGTGTGCGTTTGTTTGTTTGTTTGTTAGCAGGATTATGCTAAAACTATCTGACCGATTTTCATGAGACTCGGTGGAGGAGTGCATCATGGGACTGGGTGGAGGAGTGCATCATGGGACTGGGTGGAGGAGTGCATCATGGGACTGGGTGGAGGAGTGCATCATGGGACTGGGTGGAGGAGTGCATCATGGGACTGGGTGGAGGAGTGCATCATGGGACTGGGTGGAGGAGTGCATCATGGGACTGGGTGGAGGAGTGCATCATGGGACTGGGTGGAGGAGTGCATCATGGGACTGGGTGGAGGAGTGCATCATGAGCCAACTTAGAAACCATTACATTTTGGAACAGATCCGAATCACAGGGAAGATCCCAGAATAAAACCAAAACTCTAAGCGAAGCCAGCGCCCCTTGTGGGGTCTACAAGAGACATGGTAACTAACTCCAAACCATAAAGTAACTTGGCTTAGGCTCTGTCACTAATCCCGGTCCCATCCTAAAACTATTGGATATCAATGTTTTCCATTTTCCTTATATGCACTTTATCCCTTTTCTATCCTTCCTCCTACTTCCCTCCAGCCCTCTTGCATATCAGGAACCAAATCTTATCTCTCATTCCTACCACCTGTACCTCTACCTCTATCCCAGTTAATGGATTCTCTCGTAATTCCAAACCATAAAGTAACTTGGTTTAGGTCGAGTGCGCTTTCGTTGGAGGAATTGGGTTTGTAGTTTCATCCAACCCATAAAGTAACTTGGATTAGGCTCTGTGACTCACTCCCCTTCCATCCCTACAATTGACTATTTTATGGTTTTCCATACTTCCTCAAATGCTTTCCATCTTCTCTTCCCACAGTTCCCCCTGCTCCTTCTTCTCCCAGTCTCCTAACCCTTCCTAAAACAGTTGGCCATTTAATGTTTTCCATTATTCCTTTATATGCCCATGATCTGTTAATTCCCCTTACTCTGATACTTTCTGTATCCTAAATTGACTATACAACCCTTAGGAGGGGAGTCCAGTCATTTGATCCCATAGTCAAACTTGTAGTTACCACGTGCAAGTTAGAGTCCGGAGTATATAAGGAGCTACACACAGCCCAGGATGACCAGAAGACCGTTGGAGCCATGGAGGAGCTACACACATCCCATAATGACCAGAAGACCGTTGGAGCCATGGAGGATTCATGCACCAGAGGCAAGCTTCACTTGGAAGTTTTCGCAAATCCCCTTATTCCGTTTCGTTAAATCTAGCAGTTGTCGGTAATTGTAATATTTTACTTTCAGCTCTTTTCATTAAATTGTGTGTGTTTGGATGTTAATGATCAGTTCCAACAATATATTATTTCTATACAACAATGTGTGTGTGTTTGGTTCATTTCTTGAGTGAATGATATGTAGGGCAGTTAAAGCAGACCTGTTGAATATACTTCATTATTAGAGACTGATGTGTGTTAAACTGACAACTGAAAACCTCCACAGGATTAATTATCTTACTGCTTTATTACAAACCTGAATGTTCACATTGTTCAGTGATTGGTTACATACTATGACTACATATAATACATGTATTATCATAAATAAATATTGTTTATGTAATTGTGCAGTTTACATATGTGGTCCCTATATACCATAATAGATGACTCCTGTAGTACCATCAATTTACAATGGAAAAATAAATAAGAATATTGTGCAAACATACTAATCTGAACTGTTTTCTACATAGTTGAATCAGAGATATTCCTGAGTTGGGGAGCCGTGAGGATGCAGGAAACATGGTTTATAAATACCCCATGTGGACAGAAGTATTGGGACCTTCACTTAACACCTTCATGCTTTCATCACGTCCCATTCTGATACGGAGTTGGTCCCTTTGCAGCTTTAACAGCCACTCTTCTGTTCTGGGAAGCATTTCTAACAGGTTTAGGAGCGTCTGGGAATGTTTGCTCATTCATCCAGAGGAGCATAAGGTCAGATATTGAGGACCAGCTGCATCAAATAGGAGATTATTCAGACAATTTTTTTTTTTTATTAAGTTTTTTTGAGATGATCCGTAAACTCCAGTACTCTCCTATTTGACAAACCGGAAAACCGTTCCAGCTGCCATTTATACACCCAACGAGGTTCCACGAGGCCATAAGCCAAACTAACCAAAATTAAAATGATCTCGAATCGAATATAAAAAATACACTGAAAAATCGTTTAAAAATATGAAGAAATGTTTCTAATGAAAACCATTAGAATTATTTGCGTCCTCCTTATGCAAACACCACGTGACTCCCAACCATAAACAACATGGCGGCGCCCTGTGCCGCTCGGTTTCTATCAAGAGCAGGTAAGAACATTCCCGACCCTTCATTATGAGAGACCCAGAACAACCACGAACACAACGAATGTGAATAGTGACCTGTAGACAACGTCTTTAATTACACATGAAATGTAGCGGTTGTTGAAAGGCTGTTCTTCCCCTGTAGCTAGCCCGCTAGCCCGGCTAGCTCATACTGGTGCTCCTGAACACAGGGCTACTGCAGGACCGAGAGGCATCCTGAACACAGGGCTACTGCAGGACCGAGAGGCATCCTGAACACAGGGCTACTGCAGGACCGAGCTCCTGCTCCTGAACACAGGGCTACTGCAGGACCGAGCTCCTGCTCCTGAACACAGGGCTACTGCAGGACCGAGAGGCATCTTCACTGCCAGTCAGAGCTAACAGCTAACTTAAAGACATTAGAAACGTTTATAAATGAGGCAGCAGGGCCCAGTGGAAGCAGAAGGCCCCCCAGCAGTGAGGCAGCAGGGCCCAGTGGAAGCAGAAGGCCCCCCAGCAGTGAGGCAGCAGGGCCCAGTGGGAGCAGAAGCTCTGTTTATTGCCTGTCACTTGAAAAACACACACAGACACACACAACATGGGAGTGTAAAACTGAATAATCTCATAAATCAAATCCCATGTTCAGTTCTAAACAGATTCAGGGCCATTTCGTGTTCTTGTTAATGTGGTTAACTGGAAAATGGACCTGTACAGTCTTTACTTGTACAATGAATAAATACAGTCTTTTACCTGGATAGCATGATGCAAATGGCAATCAGATCCTGCATGACAGAATACCAACTACAGTAGCTACAGTAGAAGCACCATCTTTCTCATGGTCTAACTGCAGATGTACTCAAAAAAAGATCTAGCAGACGCCAGAGATCGCTGTCTGTCTTCTGCTGAAGCTCTTGCTGACATCCTAGAAAGTCACTAGAAAACCCATACAAATCAGCAACCTACATATGATAACAGATGACAGGCGTGTGTGTGTGTGTGGGGGGGGGGGGGCGCTGAGTGAAGGAGCTGTAAACATGAAGCAAAGCTGATTCACAGACTGTGAATTCATCCCCAGGCAGGTCTGAGTCACCTGCAGTTCAGCTCAGACTGGATTACATGAACAGGGATGTTTCATCAGTTGTCTAACAGTATATTTACTATGCAACATTGTGTGTGCATGTGAGTGTGTGTTTGAATGTTGACGATCAGTTCCAACATTTACTATAACGTGTGTGTGTGTGTGTGTGTGTGTGTGTGTGTGTGTGTGTGTGTGTGTGTGTGTTTGGATGTTAATGATCAGTTCCAACAATATATTATTTCTATACAACAATGTGTGTGTGTTTGGTTCATTTCTTGAGTGAATGATATGTAGGGCAGTTAAAGCAGACCTGTTGAATATACTTCATTATTAGAGACTGATGTGTGTTAAACTGACAACTGAAAACCTCCACAGGATTAATTATCTTACTGCTTTATTACAAACCTGAATGTTCACATTGTTCAGTGATTGGTTACATACTATGACTACATATAATACATGTATTATCATAAATAAATATTGTTTATGTAATTGTGCAGTTTACATATGTGGTCCCTATATACCATAATAGATGACTCCTGTAGTACCATCAATTTACAATGGAAAAATAAATAAGAATATTGTGCAAACATACTAATCTGAACTGTTTTCTACATAGTTGAATCAGAGATATTCCTGAGTTGGGGAGCCGTGAGGATGCAGGAAACATGGTTTATAAATACCCCATGTGGACAGAAGTATTGGGACCTTCACTTAACACCTTCATGCTTTCATCACGTCCCATTCTGATACGGAGTTGGTCCCTTTGCAGCTTTAACAGCCACTCTTCTGTTCTGGGAAGCATTTCTAACAGGTTTAGGAGCGTCTGGGAATGTTTGCTCATTCATCCAGAGGAGCATAAGGTCAGATATTGAGGACCAGCTGCATCAAATAGGAGATTATTCAGACGATTTTTTTTTTTTATTAATTTTTTTTGAGATGATCCGTAAACTCCAGTACTCTCCTATTTGACAAACCGGAAAACCGTTCCAGCTGCCATTTATACACCCAACGAGGTTCCACGAGGCCATAAGCCAAACTAACCAAAATTAAAATGATCTCGAATCGAATATAAAAAATACACTGAAAAATCGTTTAAAAATATGAAGAAATGTTTCTAATGAAAACCATTAGAATTATTTGCGTCCTCCTTATGCAAACACCACGTGACTCCCAACCATAAACAACATGGCGGCGCCCTGTGCCGCTCGGTTTCTATCAAGAGCAGGTAAGAACATTCCCGACCCTTCATTATGAGAGACCCAGAACAACCACGAACACAACGAATGTGAATAGTGACCTGTAGACAACGTCTTTAATTACACATGAAATGTAGCGGTTGTTGAAAGGCTGTTCTTCCCCTGTAGCTAGCCCGGCTAGCTCATACTGGTGCTCCTGAACACAGGGCTACTGCAGGACCGAGAGGCATCCTGAACACAGGGCTACTGCAGGACCGAGCTCCTGCTCCTGAACACAGGGCTACTGCAGGACCGAGAGGCATCCTGAACACAGGGCTACTGCAGGACCGAGCTCCTGCTCCTGAACACAGGGCTACTGCAGGACCGAGAGGCATCCTGAACACAGGGCTACTGCAGGACCGAGCTCCTGCTCCTGAACACAGGGCTACTGCAGGACCGAGCTCCTGCTCCTGAACACAGGGCTACTGCAGGACCGAGCTCCTGCTCCTGAACACAGGGCTACTGCAGGACCGAGAGGCATCCTGAACACAGGGCTACTGCAGGACCGAGAGGCATCCTGAACACAGGGCTACTGCAGGACCGAGCTCCTGCTCCTGAACACAGGGCTACTGCAGGACCGAGCTCCTGCTCCTGAACACAGGGCTACTGCAGGACCGAGCTCCTGCTCCTGAACACAGGGCTACTGCAGGACCGAGAGGCATCCTGAACACAGGGCTACTGCAGGACCGAGAGGCATCCTGAACACAGGGCTACTGCAGGACCGAGCTCCTGCTCCTGAACACAGGGCTACTGCAGGACCGAGCTCCTGCTCCTGAACACAGGGCTACTGCAGGACCGAGAGGCATCCTGAACACAGGGCTACTGCAGGACCGAGCTCCTGCTCCTGAACACAGGGCTACTGCAGGACCGAGAGGCATCTTCACTGCCAGTCAGAGCTAACAGCTAACTTAAAGACATTAGAAACGTTTATAAATGAGCATGTACATGCCAGTTCTGTGTAAATATCATCATTAATGTATGGATGCTTGCACTCCCATTTGCACTGTCCTGTCTTTTGCGCGGTCCTGTCCTGTCCTGTCCTGTCTTTTGCGCGGTCCTGTCCTGTCCTGTCCTGTCCTGTCTTTTGCGCGGTCCTGTCCTGTCCTGTCCTGTCCTGTCCTGTCCTGTCCTGTCTTTTGCGCGGTCCTGTCCTATCCTGTCCTGTCCTGTCCTGTCTTTTGCGCGGTCCTGTCCTGTCCTGTCCGTGCACCTTGTCTGTCCTGTCCTGTCCTGTCCTGTCCTGTCCGTGCACCTTGTCTGTATATTTAGTGTCCAAAACGAATCCCTAGTGTGTGAAAACCTACCTGGCTAAATAAATCTGATTCTGCTCTTTAGAAGAGCTGAACTGGGACCTGTGCTTGTGTGTGTATGAAAGAGAAGAGCTGAACTGGGACCTGTGCTTGTGTGTGTGAAAGAGAAGAGCTGAACTGGGACCTGTGCTTGTGTGTGTGAAAGAGAAGAGCTGAACTGGGACCTGTGCTTGTGTGTGTATGAAAGAGAAGAGCTGAACTGGGACCTGTGCTTGTGTGTGTGAAAGAGAAGAGCTGAACTGGGACCTGTGCTTGTGTGTGTATGAAAGAGAAGAGCTGAACTGGGACCTGTGCTTGTTGTGTATGAAAGAGAAGAGCTGAACTGGGACCTGTGCTTGTGTGTGTGTGAAAGAGAAGAGCTGAACTGGGACCTGTGCTTGTGTGTGTATGAAAGAGAAGAGCTGAACTGGGACCTGTGCTTGTTGTGTATGAAAGAGAAGAGCTGAACTGGGACCTGTGCTTGTGTGTGTATGAAAGAGAAGAGCTGAACTGGGACCTGTGCTTGTGTGTGTATGAAAGAGAAGAGCTGAACTGGGACCTGTGCTTGTGTGTGTATGAAAGAGAAGAGCTGAACTGGGACCTGTGCTTGTGTGTGTATGAAAGAAGAGCTGAACTGGGACCTGTGCTTGTGTGTGTGTGAAAGAGAAG
The DNA here is from genome assembly GCF_949987555.1 of Borostomias antarcticus. Lineage (NCBI taxonomy): Eukaryota > Metazoa > Chordata > Actinopteri > Stomiiformes > Stomiidae > Borostomias > Borostomias antarcticus. The sequence continues at coordinate 197,719 of NW_028176587.1, read as the reverse complement.
AGCTGAACTGGGACCTGTGCTTGTGTGTGTATGAAAGAGAAGAGCTGAACTGGGACCTGTGCTTGTGTGTGTATGAAAGCGGGAGGGCAAACGTGACCCTTCATTCGACTTCCTCTTTTCTCTCTCCCTTCCCCCCGGAGGACTGGGCGTGTTCCTCCAGAGGGGGCGTGGCGTGGGGGTGTCCGCACCCCCCTGGGGGGCCCTCCTGTCCCAGCAGCACCGCTGCTTCTTGTGGAGGAAGTGGACGAGCTCCCACCATGTAGTCCGACCGGCCGCCGTCAGGCCTGCCTATGCAGTACCCAAGGTGCAGTAAGAACTCGCTTACCCACAATGCAGCGCTGACTCTCAAAATGTAACCTCAAAATACAAATTGCAGATCGGCGGTTCGAATCCCGGCTCCTCCTGACGACATTTCGAAGTGTCCTTGGGCACGACACTGAACCCCAAATTTCTCCCAATGAGCAGGCTAGCGCCTTGCATGGCGGCTGCCGCCACTGGTGTGTGAATGTGTGAATCAGAGGCTGGTGTAAAGTGCTTTGGATAAAAGTGCTATATACGTAAGTGCAGTCCATTTACCATTTACATCAGCTAATTTGAACAACCACCCCCTCTCTCTCTCTCTCTCTCTCTCTCTCTCTCTCTCTCTCTCCTCCATTCTCTCTTTCCTGTCCCTCTCTCATCTTTTCTGTCCTCTCCGCCTAGCACATAGCACATCCAGACTACGTCAGCAGAGCGTCGGTACCGGACTGGCCTGACTACATAGAGATCAAGACCCAGGAGCAGATCCAGGGTCTGTGGCGAGCGTGCCAGCTGGCCAGACGCGTACTGCTTCTGGCTGGTCTCAGTCTCAAGGTACCGTGTGACCTGCTCTTTGGTCTGACTACCAGTTTGTGCCTCGACTGATTTGACCTGTCACCCCTCCCCAGGTTGGCATGACGACAGACGAGATTGACTTCATGGTTCACCAGGAGACCGTTGGCCACGACGCCTACCCTTCTCCCCTGAGGTACGGAGGCTTCCCCAAGTCCGTCTGCACGTCCGTCAACAACGTGATCTGCCACGGCATTCCTGACAGGTACACACACACACACACACACACACACACACACACACACACACACACACACACACTCTTGAGCTCATTACTGCCACCCCAGTGATATGGGGTGTGAAAAGTGCCCTTTGGTTGCGTGTTCAAGCTTACTTACAACGTGTATGTATGTGTGTGTGTATGTGTGTATGTATATACATACACACACACATACAGACATACACACACGTTCGTGTGAACAAGCAGAGCTCACTGCAAAACATGCGCACATGCGCGGTAGTTCGCTCGCGCTTTAAATGAATGGGGGAGCTCACGTGACCGAATGACTGTTTGCGTTGTGAGTTGTGAGCTCAGTGGCGCGTGTATGTATGTGTGTGTGTGTGTGTGTGTATGTATGAGATCGAACATAGCCTACATACACACACACATACACACACACATACACGTTCGTTCCAACCAGCGCAGCTGTATGTGAAACCGCTTGCGCATACCATCGCGGTAGCCACCGCACTTCCGCGTGACGTCACCGAATGCTCTGCCGCTGTTTAGAGAAGAGCGTGTATGTATGTGTGTGTGTGTGTGTGTGTGTCTGTTTCGACTCGCTTAATGAAGGACTTCGATACATCGCTTCAGAGAATGAAGACGACTATGGTAAATATAGCACAAAAAATATGAATATCTGTGTGGTTAGATGTATCGGCTTTTACTGCAAGCTAGCTAGCTTCCCAGCTAACGTTACATCACTGCCTAGGCTAGCGAAGTGTCTACCAAGACTGGGTAACGTGAGATGGTCACGTTATGCGAATTCAACTCGGTATATTATGTAGCTGTATCTAGCTAGCTCCATTACTCTACAGTTTGGCTAGAGAAATTTGGCTAAAATCACGTCACAACTGTATTCCCTGTGCAGTAACGTTACTCATTCAGCACCTGCCTCCATTATTAATGTTATAGTGTATGCCTGTGATCAGAGAGGAGCGCGTTATTCCCTCTAGCCTTAATGGTTTGTAAATGTTATAAAGTGTCTATTGCAATATGGAGGTACATTATTATTTTCCATATGCTGTATTCGAGAGTAGAGGTTTTGTAACTATCTCCCATTTACATTACATTATTTTACATTTACATTAGCCATATACATGTGCATGAACGCTCTGCAGCAATGACTTGGGTGCTATTATCACAGTGCTTGTTGGGTCCAACTACAGATTGTTTTTGATGTTGTAGATGGACTGTGTACCAGCCTTCAGATTTGACTCCAACAACCTCATGGTCATGGCTCAGGGAAGTACTATTCAGCTGCAGCGGTGGAGAAGTGATGCCCCTAAGGGAACCAGCCCAGAGGAGGAAGGAGAATTGCAGTTTGTTTTCTGTCGTGGAGTTGTCCCGAGTTGCCAGATGAACGTCCAGCTGCTGGGAGGAACTGAGCTGGAGTGAGGACCGAGGGAGGCGATAGGCAGCTAGTAGCCAGGACCTCGACACCATCAGCCAGCTTTACACAGACTGATGCATTGCAATAGTAGAGATTGTAGAACATGTCATTTCTTATCATTTGTTTATGTCAAAGACATCTTAACACTATGTCACATAGTATTATAACGCTTAGTAATGAAGGAAGGTACCCACGATCACACTGTAGCATTTCAACGACTGGTTTGCCAGAAAAATACAATTATGTATCCAAGTCCATCACAACAAACAACACAGCTTGGATAATGTGTGCCATGTATGCAGAGCTAGTGTAGCTGACATCATTGCGATGTGGTATAAAGACAACACTGCCACAACTTGTTGCTGAATTTGTATTGCAGGCAGGGGTCACTAGTCATCACTGGAGCTGACATCTAAAAAGTGTTGGCAAACGTGTCTCTTGCTCACAAATCTACTTGGATCCTCACTGTTACATGGTAGTTAAAAAAGCAAACACATTTGTCAGTAAACAAGTTGTCTCTGTTTACGATTTGAAGAAACTAGACATCCAATCAGCAATGCAAGTTTTATAAAGAATTATGCATACAGGAGGTATGTTCCAGTCGTAATTGATTTCTATGCAGATTGTCCAGACTGGTCTGTGGAGAGAAACAGAGTGTCAGCTTGCTAGATAGGGATTCATGTCTGAAGAGGCAACCTGGGAGTGGTTGAATGGCCTTACATCTCACCTGAGTGTTCAGCCACATATGCCTGGAGCATGCTCAAAGCCTCCAGGTATATGTCTACTCCGTAGACTTCGCTCGTCCGGAAGGGGTCGATGTTCGACTGCAGCAGGTTCTCGTAGGTCACCGATAGCGCTGGGGGAAGAGCTGGAACCTCCACACGTTCCCGTGCATCAGGGGATGGAGCTGGCCCATTCCAGTCGATTCCGTAAATGGGGTAATCCATCTAATCCAAAACAATTACCGAGAAATTATAATTAGGGCGCTCCTTGTAGACATGTCCTACCCTTTAGAAAAAATGTCTAAAACATGCGTCTTGAAATGGGGATGCAAAGATGCTGGGAGATGGTCGGATGGGGAGACAGGGACAGCATCAGGTGCCTCGACCTGGCCCGATGCAGAGTATTCATCAGAGTCCTGTATAAATGGAAAAAATAATAAGTAGAAAGCAACTAGATTGCATAGCATGTGACTGTTCTATTAGGGCGATATTGCACTCTGAGTTGGAACCTAAAGATGGCCGTGGCTAGCAGTTGTTTATGACTGCGAACAACCCAGGTGGTGTTGCACATGCACAGAGATCACAGATAGGCTGTGGTACAGGACAAAGATCTAAGCCACACACTGCTGAATACCTGACTGCATAGGCTAAGCACACACCTTTAAAAATATTACTTATGCATGTTTGCGTGTACACACCCACTACAGCGGTACCAAGACAACGAAGTTGACTCTAGCTAGGAAGAGCTGCAAATAACTCCATGACAGTAAGGCTTACTTCACAGGCTTACACATGGGTTGTCCATTTTAATTCAGTTATTGGGTCGTATAACAGCCAAAACTGTAGTGGGAGGGATTGGCTTTAACTATTTACAATCTAAAGTAACTTGTGTGCATACATCATCCAAGGGGTGAAGTAAGAAAGCATTGATATGAGGTACTCATCATGACCTTTTGAGCCTGTAGGTGGAAAGACATATGTGGAGTAGGGGTGAACCTCAAAACCTCCAAATGAAGGCAGTGGCATTGATGACATTCACATCACTCTTTACTGGCTTCCATTTATATTCCCTCACCAAGCCTTCTCCATCTTCCTCTCCATCGCTGCTGTCAGTTATCTGTACATTTGAGAAATCAGACAGACGTGTGGAGGAAAAGTCAAAACGCTTCAAGTAAAACAATGAGCTTCAACATTACATAGACCATGACTTGCATCATTTTAATCCAAAAATAAACATACTGTACTCATATGTGATTTGCAGTTGCCTACCACACACACCGGTAGTCTCTCTGCACTCTAGGGTAGAATCTCTGTACACTCTAGGCCAATTTAGAATCACTGCGCACTGCAATCTGCCACTAAAGTCAAATATTTGAAACTCACCAATTCCACAACTGACTCCACGTCACTGCTGTCATTGTAGACCTTTTGTTTGCAAAATAAACAAATAGTAATACAGACAATGACAATTTCAATTCACGCATCTTATAGGGGTAATTTTAAAGACTAATTTCTCATCAATGTATATGGATATAGGTTATGGCCTAGATTTACTTACCATTTCAGCAGCAGCGGGTGGAGAATGAGGAGCAGGTGGTGGATGAGGAGGAGCAGCAGCAGGTGCACTCATTGGTGCAAGTGGAAGCTTTTTATACATGGAAATCGTGAAACAGACCAAGACAGATGTTGAAAAGTAAATTAAAGCTTCCCTTTGTCATTTATATACAAATGTCTTAAGTGTGGGCATGCAAGCTTCATGTTTGGAACTCACCGATTCCATTTCTGACTCGTCGCTGGTGTCATAGTTGATCTTTTGTTTTCCAAACATAGAAATAATCAGACATACAGACAATGAACATTTAGCAAGTGTTAATTCACACATCCTATAGTAATTCTAAAGACACTTTTCTTATCAATGTGTAAACAGGATTCATATTTCGATCTCACCAATCCAACATCCGGCTCCTCATCACTGTCAGAGTCCTGTTGTTTGGAACACATAGAAAACGTAAAGATGAAAATACAGTGAAATGAATGCAATGAATCCTATTGAACCGCCAAAATCAGAACATCTGAACCTATGGAGGGATACTGTATTTTGTAACTCCTGATGTTTGCATTGTCCCCCGCGACTTTTTCATGGTTATAATCCAATTTAGATGTTACTCTCAAGGTTAGAAACATTTCAGACATAATTTGAACCTTCATTGTAAATGTGATGGGTACAGTTCTATGTACTGTCATGTCATTACTTGGCTTCACATCCACACTTGGGTTTCACTCACCGAATCAGATGTTACTCGCCGCTGTTAAATGCAAATTCAAAAGTTAAACATTAATTTATTGCCAACAGAGCTATACTTGATCTTGATTTTTCGACAAATGTGGTGTACATACACTTGGCCTTATGATCACCGCTCCCCTCCCCAACCGGCTCTTAATTGCAGCTGGTGTTGTTTCCTCCAAGGGTATCAACCTCCTGTAGCGGTCCAGCCTGCATATCTCAAAGGATTCTGGTAGTTTCGGGTAGTGGCTTTTCAGAAAGTTGTGGAATTCACTTTGTGTGAGGTACCGTGGTACCTCAACTTCTTTTGCAGGATCGGCTAAAAAGGGCAACACATAGTTTACTTTCATCCAGTATGGATAACATGCTCTGACTAAAATAATTTTAAAAAGAAAGTTTAAAGAAGCAATCTCCTCCATGTTTCTTTTTAGGACTATTTTAAAATCTCCAAACTGTTTAAACAACGCCCCCTACCCAATCAGGAAAGCCTCCAAAGCCACGCCCCCAAAACTAACCCTCATGTTGACCAGGCAGTTTGAATGACGTTCCAATCATCCCACTTGGTTGGAACTTTGATAAAAATGAACTTTTTTCACACCTCCCCCTTGCTGTATGTTGTTCATTATCTTATTTGATTGATTACAGTCTATTACTGTCAGGATAATCTGAGAATGTAAAAAAGTTGCCAAATTTTAACAGAAGGAGATTGGCCCTTTAATGTTACACTACTGCTATAAATTACTCATAATGTACACATTACATGGGGGGGCAGTATGCAACAATCAGTTTAAATGAGTAGTTTTACATTTAATGTGGGTGTCTTAAGAGCAGAGCCTACAGTATTCCTGAGTTCAACAGTATTCTTACCCTTTTGGCTATTGTGTACCAAACCAAATGTTTTGAGGCAGGTCATGTTCAGCTTCACTGTTTGGGGGGCTGTTGGTGGTTGCCTGCTGTTGAAAAAAAAAAAGACATCTGGAATACTTTTTGAGGGTAATACAATGATTTCTCACCATCAAAGGTTTTGCTAAATAATATAAAGAAATGTATTTTAAAAGGTCTTACACTGAGGTGGGGGGGGGGGGGATCCGCCTCTGTTGCACCTCTAAAGAGAAAGCATAGTATAGAAACAGGGAACAATGATTCATAAAGGACCTGTACAATGAATTGATTATTTCTTGATTTTTGCAGACTGTTACACCACATAAATAGATTGACAAGAGGCTGACCTTTGGCATTCCAAAACATGGCTCCCAAGGAGATGAACTCTGAACTGCTGACCACACCTCCTACAATTGTCTTGTACACCACTTTCGTCCTAAAGAGTACTACAAATGTTAATCTTTCATTCCCACTTATGATTGAACATTGACATACAATTCTGATAGTCTTTTTGTGGTATATTATATATTTTCAGTACTTACAGTTGTAGGACAAGCCAGGCTTTCCTGAAGGGGGACTACATAGGCCACAGCCCTTGCTAGGCATCTTTTAAGATAGAATGCCGTGTAGCCCCCTTCAGGCATTGGAACATCATATAGATGCCTGCTCTTGCTGGTCCTCTTGATGACGAAGCCCCCCGCATTTTGGAGAGCAGGAAAGGCTTCAGTAATTTTCTCTTGCACCTCCTGGGCACTTGCAAATGCAGCAAAGGTCAGCATTTTAAGGCCAAGTCCAAAGTGTTCTAGCTCCATCCTTTCATCTGCTGTGGGCGACCTATCGGTCAGGGTCTGCGCACAGCAGATGAAAGGATGTTCCCAGGGTCCCAGGGTACTCTGAGCACTTGGTGCCCCCCCCCCGTCTTGGCCTAGGGTAGGGGCTGAAAAGCCTAGACAGAGTGTTCTGTGCACTGAGGGCTCTCGTTGGTGGATGCTGAATATTGATCTGAGAGGGGTGGAATTGGGTGAGGGCAGGAGAAGAGGTGGAGGGGTAAGCACATATATTCTGAATGGGATGGGAGTGGGTAGGGGTAAGGGCAGGCAAGGGATTGGCAGGTGTGACTGGAGTGGGAGGGACTGGGCCATCGGGAGTGGGGTTGGCAGTGGTCACTGAAGAGGGGTTGGCGGGGGACGTAGATGGTTGGCTGGTTGGTTGCTGATTAAGCAGGCCAATCACATTTCTTAGGAGTTGAGAAACCTGGCGCAATTCATCGCTGTGAATAGAACACAAACAAAAATCAAGACAGTTCTGACATGTCAATCAAATCAATCAATCCATGTTTGATAAAAAGTTTTGTAAAGTGATGTTGTAGTCATGACAAGGCTACTGCAACTTCACTTGTACTGCAGTGATGAGTCATGCAACTCTTCTCTTTCTAGATAAGCTAAAACATGCAAACCATACGGCTCTCAAAGATGGATACAATCCTACACAAACTACTTGGATAATTGCATAGCTCTTCTACTTCCTGACATTAGCAGTGAAGCTTTAATTCCTGTATTACAGGCATACTTGCCATAGCCTGGCTTTGCCAGACCAAAATTCTCAAGCTGTGAAAGGGTCTGGACCCTCCATGTTCATTTGCTACTATGAAGGGGCGATATCAATGGCCGTCGCTCAAAATGCCTCTTCACGCAATTGGAAAGACCGAAAAACAATCCAAATCACCCCATAATAAACTGGTGGGATTCGCCTTGGTAAATTTTTAGTGACTAATAGTGAACGTCAATGGTCTCGCGCCCAGACTGACCTGTGCGAAATTGAATATGAGCTTGCGAGGTCAGGATGGTCTCGCCAGGCTAGACTTGCCTACCTTGAAACCTCTGAAATAGGTTCAAAACCAAATTCCAGGGGGGGTTGCGGGGGGTTGAGACGTTTCCTACGTCCTACCGACTTTTAAAGATGAAAAGCCAACTGCAACAGGATTTATGTAGGCCTACAATAATTTTATTGAATGGGGAATTTAAATGAAATGTCAATTTATTGCCCATTCAATGAAATTGAGTGGGCAATATAGCTTGTAGCCTATACATCAGTGGAGGCTCGTCCATTGAGGCAGGGGAGGACAGTCCTTCTCAGTTTTTGGAGAGAAGAGAGGGATTAAAATAGAAATATATGAATTTATTTATTCATAATTAATATTATCTCAGTTTTGTTCATAAAGCAGGTTTTCCCTATGGATAAAAACCCATTATTTAAATTGTAAAGCTCCAACAGTGACATCTATAACATGCAGCTGGAGGACCCATAGATATCTATGGAAGGGAGGCTAGCCTCCCTTAGGGCGGGTTCTTTTCTCTTAAATCAATGTAATGCCTTTTTTTCTTACTAATTTGTGATTGGCCAAAACGCTGAAATATTACTGCAAGGGAGGACAGTACTCCGGCCCTGTCTGAACAGGATTCAGATATTGAGATTTTGTTAGTCCAATCACATGCCAGATTCCAGATTTACCACAGTGAAGGCCGATTGAGTCGAAGTTTCTCTTCCCTGTGCCATTGGAGACTTTTTGTGTGTTCGTAGCTCCATAATATAATACATCCGAAAGTATTATGGGACATATTATACTTCAAACTGTTCGTCTATTTGTCTTGATTCTAGCCATCTAAATATCTAAGCGGACATAAATACATTTTGAGCTAGAGCCGTCTGAACACGACAGTTCCACTGGCTGGCTATAGCCGGTAACGTTAGCTATGAGGTGCACGTCAGGCTACGGCATAGGCAGGCTGCTGATTGGCTGGAGGCGCAAACTGTCGGCAAATCGTCCGAAACATTTCTAGAGACTGGGTCGCAACATCAGATGGGAGAAATCCACAGCCAGGCTCCTGCTTGCGTGAGAATTTATCACTTTGCGGTGCTTATTCCTCATCCAGTGATGGATGGAAAACTTTCAACTGAATGTTCATATTCATATTGTTCTGATAATTGTAGGTTATAGCAACATAAGAGTGGCAGCTTTGACAGCAACCCAAATGAGCTAATAGCTAGTAGCTAGTAGCCATAGCTTTACCATTGCTAGCTAGCCATGAGCGAACTGTTGGATACTGCATTTGCTGTGCAAGGTATTCCATTGTCCAGTTGTCAAATCTATTTGCCAACAAACTGTTTTTTGAGCCAGCATATCTCAGTGTCCCTTAATCAAAAACATTTTTCATATATCACCTAACCTCTCCAGCACCTCACCAATATCAATTATTTTCTCTCTTTAGAGAAGAGTACAATCAATACATTACAACTATTGCTTACAATGTTTTATCATTGTTTTGTAATATTTGATCATGAATATGATAAATAAACGCTGCATGTAGTTAAAGAAAGTGTTATTGAGTTTTTCATATGCTAAAATTGACTAAATCCACTTTAAAGCTGATATTTCAAATAATAATTGACTGAGGGAAAGTGCCCCCCGCGCCCATGGGCGGTTCGCCTCTCTTCCTCCTGTCCTCCTCAGTTTTTTGAGTCACTAGCCGTCACTGCTATACATCCATTTCAAATAAGATAGAGTTGTACTGCTCCAGCACATTTCAATCTGCACCATGGAGTCTAGCTGCATGCACCTGCCCTCTTGGCCATCTACACATGCTTATTGTAGTTGTAAGTGCAATGCCTTGCTGCCTGTAGCACCATCCTTGATGAAGCATGTGTTGCGCATGACTGCGACCACCGTGCTTAATGAAAATTCCGGAGTCTCCCACGAAAACCGGGAGTATTGGTAAAAGGCCAAGAGGAGGAAGTGATTAATCATGTGTTCTACGTCACAGAGCGGGAAAGTTCATCACCGGTTAATCAGGCGGTAGAAAGTTTATGAGCGCGGGACTCTTCTATCGGCCTAATTTATAGGCTAGCCCTGTCCAGTAAATATGAGGCTAATAGAACCTGGATTAATCACAATGTTTGTAACTGTTTCACTCATAAGCACACACACATTTTTAAATTGCTATCGGCTGATACATTGGATATGTATAATATATAATAACCTATCAAATCGGCCTAAGCTAGCCAATAGGCGGCCTATGTGCTCTAGTTATAGGCTATAGCTGGAGTTAGTTATATTTCGATAAAATAGCCAAATTAATGAGATGTATTAGGTATACCTGAACTGATCTCTTAGAATTGACACATGTGACGGTCTTCCACATTTTTTATTATGAGTCCGAAATAATATGTAAGAAATTACATGCTAGGCTACTTACCTTTGAGCTGCCATTCTGTAGCTGGCTTGTTCTTCACAATGGCGAGAAGCAACTGCGAGCGCGCCAAAGAGACTGGGGAAATCTGGGCCTCGCGAGCCAATGGGCGGGAATTGTTCCTGCGGCGCGTTCACAAAGAAAGTCGATACAATTCGCGCGAACTGGGCGGCGGGCGGCACGGGCGGCGCGAATCGCAGAACTCGGCGGCGCGGCGGCCAGGATTCGCCGCGCGGCGACATTCGCAAAAGTTCATTGATCCCGCGGCGCGAATTTTCTCGCCGCGCCCGGTGTGAACACAGCCCTCCCGATTGAGCATTATTGTAGGCCAATTAAAATAAAAAATACTAAAATGTCTCCAATAATAATATTTTCTTTTCATGTTTCATGTATTATTATTATTATTATTATTTTCTTTTTTTTCTTTTAGATTTTTATTTTTTTATATATATTTTTAAGTTATAGGTTAGGCGCAGGCCTATTCATGACAGGCCTAAAAAGTGTTCAAATAAAGATATGTTCCAGATAGCAAATTAGGAGTTAAGCAACATTGAAATATTGTTAGGGGGAATTGAATATTGAATATTGAATCAATGTTGAAATGTTGATGAAACCACTAATAGCCTACAATGTTAATTCTATGACATCCTTTCAACATTTAACGTTGAACAACCATTGATCTTCAGCCATAACCAGAAGTCAAAGTTTTTGAACATAAATCAAAATATTTAATCTGGATCAGAATGGTCTGGATAGGATTAAATCTCAAAATTGGGTATTTAAAACCAGGACGTTTGATCCTGATCCTACAGTTGTAAAGTTGGGATATGGTAGGCCTATACCCAGAACCCTGATGAAATGCTGTTTTGGGTTATTTAAAAAGTCCAAGGTGGATTATCCTGATACTGCAAGGGTGGATCAAGCATGGATTCAAGGTGGATGTAGAGAGATGTAGGACACATGGCACGGTATACTATGCCGACCGTCAGGCTGGACAGAGGGATACTGGCACCATTCAATTAGTTTTCTTAACTTTACTGGAAAACTGAACAGATTGTGCAACCTGGAATGTCAGATAACAAAAGATAGCCTAGGCTACATTAATTCTCATCATAAAAGATGCCGTACAAAATCAAACAAAATACATTTTAATATTAGGCCTACACAAAGCACAAATACTGACCGTGGCTTCACTCCCTCACGCACCTTCATCACATATAGATATTCCTACTGATCACTAGACCCAACCAATTCCAAGTTATATGTAACGCAAAATAATTTTACTAATTATCATCATGATAAAAAAAATGTGTGTGTGTGGTGACAAAACTTTGTGTGTGACTTTTTTTCAGGGAGAATAATACATGACACACGTGCTTAACAAAATAACTTAAGCAATAGTTAGAACAGACTGATGGTTATGACCTGCTCAAATCATGCAATTCTGGCTTTATATGTAGCCTATTCCATAATGCAGCTGGATATGAATCATTATGGAAACTGACTTTCATTTCCAAATGCTATTACTTTGAACAACATAGGCATTTCATTAGTCATTTAGCTGACACTTTTATCCAAAGCAACTTTAATTGCTTTTATAGTGAATTCTCAAAGGCATCTTTTGTCTAAAACAAGTGCTAAAACATAATCTCGTGCTGAAGGCAAATTGAAGAATATCAAAATAAATAAAAAAATAATGGTGAGGGGTCAAAATACAAGTGGTATGATCCCGGTCAATATTTCCAAAGACCTCAGTTCAAATCTAGATTCTGTAATCCTGAGCCCTGTACTACGAAACAGGATTACAGTGTTAGAGCGATAACTTCAGGTTCAAGATTGGTTTATCCGTATTACGAAGGTGGTTCACTTTTCACCGTGCTATATCACTGTGGTAATTTATGCTGCCGAGCTAACCTGCTCCGGGGCAGGTTAAATTCCAGATTATGGATCAAAATGTATGAAGCACTGCCCGCTGACCGATCAATTCACTTGGAAAAAGGTATAGGCATATGGACGTTAAGATTCTATATGGAACTTCAGTGTGCGAATTAAACAATAATCTGCTGTGCGCGAACAGCGAGAGATTCTTAAGAAGACTTTTTACAAACCGACAAAACCCTCTTTGGCTTTCCCCGATATCATATGAAATTTTGCAGAATGACAGCTGCTTGAGCCATATTTTGCCTTGTGCATTTAGTCATAGACTGTAAACTATGCACTGGCTTGTGTTTTATTAGTCTACCTGCAGCTTCGTGCAGGCTCTGGGTGATGCGGAGAACCAAGTAAAAACACTCATATTTTTATTCAATTTTCAAATCTTTAATGTTGATTTATTAGACTATCATCCTGTTCCTCAAAATGCAAAATACAATGCTTATAGTAATTGAATGAATTAAGGTTATTTGAATAATCTATATTATTCCCAGTTTTGCTTCTTTTAATCCCTTTGGGCCCAATTTGCTTTAATTGGTATACTGTTAACTCGGTGTTTTCCTGTTTTAGCATATGGACCAATTGATCCAAAACCTCCACAGAAATCCCTGTCTGTGAGGGTCCAGCCACATCTTTTTGCCTCTACATGCTAAGTAATAGAGGCTTGTTGTTTTTCAGAATTATACATAAGTTGTTTCTAGGATGCATCTATGCAGTACGGTCAAGGGCTGGCTCTTCCAAGAATGAATTATAAAAACACCCTGGTACTATATTGTAGGCCTACAGTAAACACTAAAGGTCTTTTGTTTGGTGGTTCCACCCCTGAAAGGTTGTAATTGGCCGGAAGTGGGCGGTAACAAGGTTTGTTTTTCCACCACTTAACCTCTTCACCTCGCGTCTGACTCGAACCTCGGATGTTTGTCAAGTATCTTGTTTGGAACGACTTGCCGCAGTAAGAATACACTCCAAAAGCATAAGGTAAGATGCGATTGAACGTTAATGTCGATGTAATACAAGATCATTTTCACGACTTGTCTTTTAGGCTAGCTAATGTTACACACCGCTGTGTGCACAGCGACTCTAAGTTAAGTTAGCTAGCGCTAATATCAATGATAACTATCCTAGTCTGTATAATCGCTTCCATTTTATTATGTGTTGAAGTTGGCAAAGTTTGTAGACTGGATTATAAAGATTATGTGCTTTATTCAAAGTACATTCGTCATTGACACATATTCACACGGCGCTGTTGTAGTGTTTGCTAGCGAGCTCCCCCACAATGCATGCGACACAAGATGGCGGCGCCCAGGGACGTGGCTATAACCTATACTTAAAGTAATTTTCATCAGTAAGGATGTAAAATATGATAACCATTTGGCTGTCTTGGTTTAATTTTCTTTGTGTTTGTATCAATGCGTTATGGACGTTTTGTTTAAAACGAGTATACCCAAAAAGTTCGCGAGTTAGTTGGCTAGGCTAGTCTAGGCTAACATGGGCTGCGGCCTTCCTGTAAGCGAATTAGCGAAACGTAGGGGAATGATCCGCCCTAATCTCTGATTGGTTAACTCAACCTCGCCTGGAGGCTCGCCGTTTCGGCAAGCCCCCAGGGTTCGAACTCAAAAGTGAAGGCCTGTTGAGCCGCGCCATCTTGGCAAATTTCCTCGCGCGTCAAATTTGCCAAGATAGCGCGGTTCAATAGGCCTTCACTTTTGATAGCGGTCAGTGAAAGGAGTGGCTGTATCCAGTTGTATTAATACATCCATGCCTTTCGCAAATTCGCTTCCTGTAAGCAGACTAGTGACTTGCCGCTGGCACGAAGGACAGCGTAGGAGCGCCCTCTACTGGGCTGACAGTTTACAACCTAAATCATATACCACTACAGTATTTGAAAACCCCGACTAAACACCATCTGTGTTGAGGGAAGTAAAATGAATGTTCAGCATACAGTAAATGTGATTGACATTTGACCCAAACTAAACAAACAACAGCTCAGAACAGCCAACTCTTCCATGTCATGTGACAAAATGTTGTGTATTAATGATTATGGGCTGTTTGATTATTGTGGGCCTACAACTTTCTAACTGGTTATGGTTACTCATCCCTAGGGTCTGTAACACACCACCAAGGACAGGCTTCAAGTGAGTGACTTCTACGGTGTCTGCTATTGGACTGCGACGCTAGCAATGGCTGGGTGAGTTACAATGGGTGGACATGGCCCTTCTCTTTCAATCTGTTGTATTTAACTCAGATTCCATTTCAAAAGGTATCAAACCCACATTATAACTTTTAGAGCGACCAGTTTGGTTCGTTTTTGTAGGGGAAACCCTGACCACCCCCATCCCATACAAAAGGCTTTCATTGCAACAATATATTTGTCTGTAGTAACTTGAATTAGAGACGGTACAACACCCCAGTCCTTGTTTGTAATCCAAACTGTAACATTAACCTCCTATTATTTCTGATTCTTTTGAAGTCAACAGATGCCGATACCGACAGAGATATTGGAAGAAATTGGAGAACTATTGAACAGATTGGATGAGCAGCTTCAGCAATCGCCTACAGATCTCGATCATTTTCAATATCGCCTGGAGAACACCATCCATATTCTTTCAAGATTTGCTACCACAGGAACACTACAGCACGAAGAGGAAATCTTCTCCCAATTGCACACAGCCCTGGAGAACCTAAATGTGACTGTTCCTGTTCAAAGAGGGACATCTTTTCGGGTCGTCACACAAGAGCAACTCGAATACCTCCTGGAGCAAAACTTTAAAGTTAGAGAAATTGCACAAATCTTCTCTCTAAGTGTCCGCACCATTAGGCGAAGAATGACCGAGTATGGCCTGTCTGTGCGCCAGACCTACAGTGGTATGAGTGACCAGGAACTTCAGGAAAAGGTGTTGGAAGCAATAGCCAACTGCCCGAACATTGGCTCCAAGATTGGCAGCGGTTACCTCATATCCATTGGTCACAGGTGAGTGATTGTATAGTGAATTCTTCTCATTGAGCCGCCTAGACAAATTATTATCTTATTATTTACTTCACTGACCATGTGCTGTTGAACACCTTTCCATGTGTTTTTAGGGTGCAGCAGCAGCGAATAAGGGAGGCACTCAGAGCAGTAGATCCAGTTGGGACTGTGCTGCGTGGTCTTCAAATACATACCACACCAAGACGACCATACTCCGTACCAGCCCCTCTGTCCCTCTGGCATCTCGATGGATACCATAAATTAATCCAGTAAGATGCCAATATCAGATTTGAACAATTTTGCATGAATTCCCTTTCAAGTCCTCTGATTTCACATGACTTAAAAATGACACAATACAGTTAATTTTTTTTCCACAAAAAAAACTTCAAAAGAGCCATCTTGGCGAATTAAAATATATTTATTATACATTTAAAGTTATTACTAATGGGTCTTGGGGACACATGTCAAGCTGAAACATGAGCATATAACATCACTGCCTTTCCCTTATAAAAACATTGGACCTTGTTGAGTAGACTAGCCTTACATGCATGCCAGGAGTAGGTTTAAGTCGGATTGCTTAAGCTGTCTTAGTCCATCTGAGACTATGGAGTCATGGATTGTACCTCATTAGGTACAATAGGCACAGAGGCAGGGGTGAATTACTGGAGTGAATCTTGAGACAAAATAATGAAAGCGCTTTCATCTTGAAGATCAAGGGCCCTGCCATCCTTTTCTCTCATGATGAATGAACATGGTGACACTTTTGTATTGGTGAAAAAAATACATGGCTATGATGGGCTGTAGTTTTCTCAGTTTAAATTGCATCCATTAACGTTTTTTTATTTTTTTTTGTCAATTCACAGCTGGAGAATTGTAATACATGGGGGGATTGATGGATTTAGCCGGAAGATCATGTTCCTGAGGGCCAGCAACAACAACAGGGCATCCACCGTTCTGGAGTGCTTCATTGAAGCTGTGGATGCCCATGGGTTGCCTGCATGTGTTCGCACTGACAAAGGGGGAGAGAATGTCGATGTGGCGAGGTACATGCTGGGGCATCCACAACGTGGACCTGGTAAATATTGCCTTCTGTTTTTGAATCATCACAAAATGATCATGTTTTGCAGCAACACTTGGCAAACTAAACATGTCAGTAAAAAAATGGATAGTACATTTGCTTTGTACCCCACTGATTGACACAACTGCGTAGTGTGCCGTAAAACACTAATATTCCACCACCCCTCCCTTCTCCTCCCAACTCAGACCGAAGGTGCGTCATAACTGGCAAGTCTGTCCACAATCAGAGAATAGAACGCCTGTGGCGAGACTTGTGGTGCGTGGTGGTCGGCAACTATTATGCTGCCTTCCGCCACCTGGAGGAGATTGGAGCCATGGATCGTGACCAGGACGCCCATCTCTTTTGCCTACATTTCGTGATGCTTCCAAGGCTGAACTGGCATCTTCGTCTGTTCAGCCAAATGTGGGACAGACATCCGCTGTCTTCCGAGGGAAACAGATCCCCCCAGCAGCTGTGGGTGGCTGGACAGCTTCTCAATATGGAGCAGATACCCGATGAGGTAAGAGTGGCCATGCAAAAATAGTTCATAAAATGCCTACACAACTTCTTCTGTTGTCAGATGTAAAGTGATGTCAGATGTACTGGTGGGGATTTGCATCCCCATTTCAAGACGCATGTTTTAGACATTTTTTCTAAAGGGTAGGACATGTCTACAAGGAGCGCCCTAATTATAATTTCTCGGTAATTGTTTTGGATTAGATGGATTACCCCATTTACGGAATCGACTGGAATGGGCCAGCTCCATCCCCTGATGCACGGGAACGTGTGGAGGTTCCAGCTCTTCCCCCAGCGCTATCGGTGACCTACGAGAACCTGCTGCAGTCGAACATCGACCCCTTCCGGACGAGCGAAGTCTACGGAGTAGACATATACCTGGAGGCTTTGAGCATGCTCCAGGCATATGTGGCTGAACACTCAGGTGAGATGTAAGGCCATTCAACCACTCCCAGGTTGCCTCTTCAGACATGAATCCCTATCTAGCAAGCTGACACTCTGTTTCTCTCCACAGACCAGTCTGGACAATCTGCATAGAAATCAATTACGACTGGAACATACCTCCTGTATGCATAATTCTTAATAAAACTTGCATTGCTGATTGGATGTCTAGTTTCTTCAAATCGTAAACAGAGACAACTTGTTTACTGACAAATGTGTTTGCTTTTTTAACTACCATGTAACAGTGAGGATCCAAGTAGATTTGTGAGCAAGAGACACGTTTGCCAACACTTTTTAGATGTCAGCTCCAGTGATGACTAGTGACCCCTGCCTGCAATACAAATTCAGCAACAAGTTGTGGCAGTGTTGTCTTTATACCACATCGCAATGATGTCAGCTACACTAGCTCTGCATACATGGCACACATTATCCAAGCTGTGTTGTTTGTTGTGATGGACTTGGATACATAATTGTATTTTTCTGGCAAACCAGTCGTTGAAATGCTACAGTGTGATCGTGGGTACCTTCCTTCATTACTAAGCGTTATAATACTATGTGACATAGTGTTAAGATGTCTTTGACATAAACAAATGATAAGAAATGACATGTTCTACAATCTCTACTATTGCAATGCATCAGTCTGTGTAAAGCTGGCTGATGGTGTCGAGGTCCTGGCTACTAGCTGCCTATCGCCTCCCTCGGTCCTCACTCCAGCTCAGTTCCTCCCAGCAGCTGGACGTTCATCTGGCAACTCGGGACAACTCCACGACAGAAAACAAACTGCAATTCTCCTTCCTCCTCTGGGCTGGTTCCCTTAGGAGCATCACTTCTCCACCGCTGCAGCTGAATAGTACTTCCCTGAGCCATGACCATGAGGTTGTTGGAGTCAAATCTGAAGGCTGGTACACAGTCCATCTACAACATCAAAAACAATCTGTAGTTGGACCCAACAAGCACTGTGATAATAGCACCCAAGTCATTGCTGCAGAGCGTTCATGCACATGTATATGGCTAATGTAAATGTAAAATAATGTAATGTAAATGGGAGATAGTTACAAAACCTCTACTCTCGAATACAGCATATGGAAAATAATAATGTACCTCCATATTGCAATAGACACTTTATAACATTTACAAACCATTAAGGCTAGAGGGAATAACGCGCTCCTCTCTGATCACAGGCATACACTATAACATTAATAATGGAGGCAGGTGCTGAATGAGTAACGTTACTGCACAGGGAATACAGTTGTGACGTGATTTTAGCCAAATTTCTCTAGCCAAACTGTAGAGTAATGGAGCTAGCTAGATACAGCTACATAATATACCGAGTTGAATTCGCATAACGTGACCATCTCACGTTACCCAGTCTTGGTAGACACTTCGCTAGCCTAGGCAGTGATGTAACGTTAGCTGGGAAGCTAGCTAGCTTGCAGTAAAAGCCGATACATCTAACCACGCAGATATTCATATTTTTTGTGCTATATTTACCATAGTCGTCTTCATTCTCTGAAGCGATGTATCGAAGTCCTTCATTAAGCGAGTCGAAACAGACACACACACACACACACACACATACATACACACATACACGCTCTTCTCTAAACAGCGGCAGAGCATTCGGTGACGTCACGCGGAAGTGCGGTGGCTACCGCGATGGTATGCGCAAGCGGTTTCACATACAGCTGCGCTGGTTGGAACGAACGTGTATGTGTGTGTGTATGTGTGTGTGTATGTATGTAGGCTATGTTCGATCTCATACATACACACACACACACACACACACATACATACACGCGCCACTGAGCTCACAACTCACAACGCAAACAGTCATTCGGTCACGTGAGCTCCCCCATTCATTTAAAGCGCGAGCGAACTACCGCGCATGTGCGCATGTTTTGCAGTGAGCTCTGCTTGTTCACACGAACGTGTGTGTATGTCTGTATGTGTGTGTGTATGTATATACATACACACATACACACACACATACATACACGTTGTAAGTAAGCTTGAACACGCAACCAAAGGGCACTTTTCACACCCCATACAGTGACAGCACAGCACAGGGCCAGAGGTACTGTCATGTTTTTGCTGGTGTGCGTTTGTTTGTTTGTTTGTTAGCAGGATTATGCTAAAACTATCTGACCGATTTTCATGAGACTCGGTGGAGGAGTGCATCATGGGACTGGGTGGAGGAGTGCATCATGGGACTGGGTGGAGGAGTGCATCATGGGACTGGGTGGAGGAGTGCATCATGGGACTGGGTGGAGGAGTGCATCATGGGACTGGGTGGAGGAGTGCATCATGGGAATCGGTGGAGGAGTGCATCATGGGACTGGGTGGAGGAGTGCATCATGGGACTGGGTGGAGGAGTGCATCATGGGACTGGGTGGAGGAGTGCATCATGGGACTGGGTGGAGGAGTGCATCATGGGACTGGGTGGAGGAGTGCATCATGGGACTGGGTGGAGGAGTGCATCATGGGACTGGGTGGAGGAGTGCATCATGGGACTGGGTGGAGGAGTGCATCATGGGACTGGGTGGAGGCGTGCATCATGAGCCAACTTAGAAACCATTACATTTTGGAACAGATCCGAATCACAGGGAAGATCCAAGAATAAAACCAAAACTCTAAGCGAAGCCAGCGCCCCTTGTGGGGTCTACAAGAGACATGGTAACTATCTAACC
>NW_028176587.1:165000-170000 GCF_949987555.1 Borostomias antarcticus | reverse complement strand
GTCCTGATCTGATCCACTAGTCCTGATCTGATCTACTAGTCCTGATCTGATCCACTAGTCCTGATCTGATCCACTAGTCCTGATCCGATCCACTAGTCCTGATCTGATCCACTAGTCCTGATCTGATCCACTAGTCCTGATCTGATCTACTTGTCCTGATCTGATCCACTGGTCCTGATCTGATCCACTAGTCCTGATCTGATCTACTAGTCCTGATCTGATCCACTAGTCCTGATCTGATCCACTAGTCCTGATCTGATCCACTAGTCCTGATCTGATCCACTAGTCCTGATCTGATCCACTAGTCCTGATCTGATCTACTAGTCCTGATCTGATCCACTAGTCCTGATCTGATCCACTAGTCCTGATCTGATCCACTAGTCCTGATCTGATCCACTAGTCCTGATCTGATCCACTAGTCCTGATCTGATCCACTAGTCCTGATCTGATCTACTAGTCCTGATCTGATCTACTAGTCCTGATCTGATCCACTAGTCCTGATCTGATCCACTAGTCCTGATCTGATCTGATCCACTAGTCCTGATCTGATCCACTATCCTGATCTGATCCACTAGTCCTGATCTGATCCACTAGTCCTGATCTGATCTACTAGTCCTGATCTGATCCACTAGTCCTGATCTGATCTACTAGTCCTGATCTGATCCACTAGTCCTGATCTGATCCACTAGTCCTGATCTGATCTGATCCACTAGTCCTGATCTGATCCACTAGTCCTGATCTGATCCTCTAGTCCTGATCTGATCTACTAGTCCTGATCTGATCCACTAGTCCTGATCTGATCCACTAGTCCTGATCTGATCTGATCCTCTAGTCCTGATCTGATCTACTAGTCCTGATCTGATCCACTGGTCCTGATCTGATCCACTAGTCCTGATCTGATCCACTAGTCCTGATCTGATCCACTAGTCCTGATCTGATCCACTAGTCCTGATCTGATCTACTAGTCCTGATCTGATCCACTGGTCCTGATCTGATCCACTAGTCCTGATCTGATCTACTAGTCCTGATCTGATCCACTAGTCCTGATCTGATCTACTAGTCCTGATCTGATCCACTAGTCCTGATCTGATCTACTAGTCCTGATCTGATCCACTAGTCCTGATCTGATCTGATCCACTAGTCCTGATCTGATCCACTAGTCCTGATCTGATCTACTAGTCCTGATCTGATCTACTAGTCCTGATCTGATCCACTAGTCCTGATCTGATCTACTAGTCCTGATCTGATCCACTAGTCCTGATCTGATCTACTAGTCCTGATCTGATCCACTAGTCCTGATCTGATCTACTAGTCCTGATCTGATCCACTAGTCCTGATCTGATCCACTAGTCCTGATCTGATCCACTAGTCCTGATCTGATCTACTAGTCCTGATCTGATCCACTAGTCCTGATCTGATCTACTAGTCCTGATCTGATCCACTTGTCCTGATCTGATCTACTAGTCCTGATCTGATCCACTAGTCCTGATCTGATCCACTAGTCCTGATCTGATCCACTAGTCCTGATCTGATCCACTAGTCCTGATCTGATCTACTAGTCCTGATCTGATCTACTAGTCCTGATCTGATCCACTAGTCCTGATCTGATCCACTAGTCCTGATCTGATCCACTAGTCCTGATCTGATCTGATCCACTAGTCCTGATCTGATCCACTAGTCCTGATCTGATCTACTAGTCCTGATCTGATCTACTAGTCCTGATCTGATCCACTATCCTGATCTGATCCACTAGTCCTGATCTGATCCACTAGTCCTGATCTGATCCACTAGTCCTGATCTGATCCACTATCCTGATCTGATCCACTAGTCCTGATCTGATCCACTAGTCCTGATCTGATCTACTAGTCCTGATCTGATCTACTAGTCCTGATCTGATCCACTAGTCCTGATCTGATCCACTAGTCCTGATCTGATCCACTAGTCCTGATCTGATCCACTAGTCCTGATCTGATCCACTAGTCCTGATCTGATCCGCTGGTCTTCCCACAGAGATGGCTGAGAGCAGCAGGGAGAGACTCTGTTCAAACCCAGTAAAGTGTGGAGGATTTAGATAAAGGTTTTCGGGCTGGTAAGTGCAACACAGAAGCGGTTCCAAGCCACATTCCTGGCATATCTGTGAGGCTGGGCAGCATCGCTCTCTGCTCTCTCCTGGACCAGGTGGCTTTGATAAAGGAGACCTGGACTTCAGAGAAAGTGGAATCAGAGTTTGCCATATAAGCTCTCTCCCCTCTCCTCTCCTCTCTCTACCTGTCTGCTCCTCTCCTCACCTCTCTCCTCTTCTCCTCTCCTCACCTCCTCTCTTCTCTCCTCTCTCCTCTCCTCACCTCTCCTCTCTTCTCTCTCCTCTCTTCTCCTCTCCTCTCCTCTCTCTTCTCCCTCCTCTCCTCTCTCCTTCTCTCCTCTCTTCTCCTCTCTTCTCTCTCCCCTCTCCTCATCTCCTCTCTTCTCCTCTCTTCTCTCTCCCCTCTCCTCATCTCCTCTCTTCTCCTCTCTCCTCCTCACCTCTCCTCATCTCCTCTCTCCTCCTCACCTCTCCTAACCCACTGTTACTGAAGTGGATTAATAAGGATTTATTACAGAGAGAAATTCTCTGCCCTGTGGGTGTGTCTTTGTACTGTATCTCCTGCCAATGTTCTGTGTGTGTGTGTGTGTGTGTGTGTGTGTGCGCGCGCTGTTTCTCTGGGTGGGGCAGGATTACCCACAGGTGCGTCACCGAGGAAACGGATATATCCATGTTGAGTAGATTCGCTAATCAATCCATATCAGTCTCTAATCAATCAATCAATCAATCAATCATATATGTGATGGCAGACATGGATCCAGCAGCTGAGGAAACGCATTCAAAGTGGCCGATGTTTCATGCTTTTCCGTTTGAACTCAGAAATTAGATAGACAAATATTAGAGAGAGAAAAATGCACATGTATGTTCTCTCCCTTTCCTGGAATGAGAGGGGGGCGTGTGGGGCAGGGTGGGGCAGGGTGGGGCGTATGTGAGGTCTGTTTGATCGAGGGGGGGGCGTGTGGGGCAGCGTGGGGCAGGGTGGGGCGTATGTGAGGTCTGTTTGATCGAGGGGGGGGCGTGTGGGGCAGGGTGGGGCAGGGTGGGGCGTATGTGAGGTCTGTTTGATCGAGAGGGGGGCGTGTGGGGCAGGGTGGGGCGTATGTGAGGTCTGTTTGATCGAGAGGGGGGCGTGTGGGGGCAGGGTGGGGTGTATGTGAGGTCTGTTTGATCGAGAGGGGGGCGTGTGGGGCAGGGTGGGGCGTATGTGAGGTCTGTTTGATCGAGGGGGGGGGGGGGGGCGTGTGGGGCAGGGTGGGGCGTATGTGAGGTCTGTTTGATCGAGAGGGGGGCGTGCGGGGCAGGGTGGGGCGTATGTGAGGTCTGTTTGATCGAGGGGGGGGGGGGGCGTGTGGGGCAGGGTGGGGCGTATGTGAGGTCTGTTTGATCGAGGGGGGGGGGGGGCGTGTGGGGCAGGGTGGGGCGTATGTGAGGTCTGTTTGATCGAGAGGAGGGGTGTGGGGCAGGGTGGGGCGTATGTGAGGTCTGTTTGATCGAGAGGAGGGGTGTGGGGCAGGGTGGGGCGTATGTGAGGTCTGTTTGATCGAGGGGGGGGGGCGTGTGGGGCAGGGTGGGGTGTATGCATGGATGTATTAATTAAACTGGATACAGCCACTCCATTCACTGGCCGCTATCAACAATGAAGCCCTATTGAACCGCGCCATCTTGGCAAATTTGTAGTCACTTGGCTATTTCCGGTGACTTTTGACTTGCGCAGTTGAGCTTCTCTGGCCGACGCGCGTCCACGAAAAAGTTCACATTTATCTGAAATGTAGACGCACGTTCCCGGCTCTCTCGGCTCTCCCCGCTTTGATTTAGCAATGAAAACCGGCTTGCATATTAACCTGTTTTTGTCAAATATATCAATTGGAGAAATTATTTTTTCATCCAGGCATCTTAGTTTTAACAGGTTAAATATAATTGAACATGTTTTGTTTGCTAGTAGATGGTATTCATTCCGTTCGCGATAACGTTATTGCAGCCAGGCTAAATTCCTCCAGGGAGCCAGTGACAGGCGAGTTGAAGAGCTTCACTCCCCGCCAGCAGGAGCTCTGGCCGCGGCTACCGCATCTCGGATAACCCGCTGAGTTCCTGGCTGCTATTTCACACTCGCCCTTGATCAATCCCAATACCGATCCATGGTAATAATGAATCAATCGTTCAGATCAGATCGGCAGTGCTGCATGCATGTTACAACATCATTGTTAGCTTTATTAACATAACCATAGCCTACATTTATCTTTCTAACGTTAGGCTATCCATCTTACACCAGTCGGCCATTCGATAGCTGGAAGCGGTCAACGCCAACGTTGACTGAAAACACCCAAACTCAGTGTATCGTTTCATCTTCATGCTACACATCAACTCCTTTACATTGTATGTGAATAAATTCCTGTTATTCTAAAAATATCCCATTTCTGTCCATTCCTGGAAAAGGCTAATAATTGCTGTCAAATGATCACTCCAGTTTATCAACGTATCCCACTACCATTTCTGAAAATACAAGTTGAACTTTTCAACATTCAGAATTTAACCCTGGGGCAGTCAGTCTGGGTAGTTAAGAGGCTGGGGCAGTCAGTCTGGGTAGTTAAGGCAGGCTAGTCCAGGCTGGTAGTTAACTGGTTTACTGGTTAACAGGCTAGTCCAGACTGGTAGTTAACTGGTTTACTGGTTAGCAGGCTAGTCCAGACTGGTAGTTAACTGGTTTACTGGTTTACTAGTTTCAGTATACGGGGCTGATTCATGCCCCTGTTTGTAACCGTGATGATCTCGCCCTAAGATTCTTGGTTATTTTAATTTTTTTACTGGAGATGTTTGTTTCAGCTGTATGTAGAAGTTAACTTTTATAATAAAACTTTATGATTGTGAAACTCACTCTGTGTCCAGAGTTCTGTTATGTTGAATGCTGCAGGATGCTGTT